>NC_079226.1:30930080-31012580 GCF_029633865.1 Lampris incognitus
AGGAGTTCAAGTATCTCGGGGTCTTGTTCACGAGTGAGGGTAGGATGGAACGGGAGATTGACAGGGGGATTGGTGCAGCATCAGTTGTCATGTGGACATTATACCAGACCTTTGTGGTGAAGAGGGAGCTTAGCTGCGAGGCAAAGCTCTCAATTTACCAGTCAATCTTCATTCCAGCCCTCACCTATGGTCATGAGCTTTGGGTAGTGACCAAAAGGGTGAGACAGCGGATACAAGTGGCTGAAATGAGTTTCCTCCGTAGGGTGTCTGGACTCAGCCTTAGAGAAAGGGTGAGGAGCTCAGAGTAGACCTGCTGCTCCTTTGCATCGAAAGGAGCCAGTTGGGGTGGTTCGGGCATCTGATTAGGATGCCTCCTGGGCGCCTTCCTTTGGAGGTTTTCCAGGCACAGCCAACTGGGGGGAGACCCCAGGGTAGACCCAGAACTCACTAGAGGATACCACACGTCCAATCTGGCCTGAGAATGCCTTGGGATACCCCAGGAGGAGCTGGAGGACTTTGCTTGGGAGAGGAATGTCTGGAGTGCTCTATTTAGCTTGCTGCCACCGCGACCCAGCCCCGGAGAAGTGACTGATGATGAGATGAGATGAGATGAGACCCTTCAGTGACCACTGCAGTACAACAAGGAGCTATGTGCAGGATAGATGGGGGGGGGGGTCTGTTGTTAGTGTTGATGATACTTTGCAGTGCTCAGCGTTGTCACTGAGCATCTTATCAACGCTAGCTTTATTTTCAGTAACATTTTCCCAGACAGGATTCTGAGCCTGAGGAGAACAATTTCTGCAAATATATTTGAATGTGCATTTCCAGTACACATGGTAGCTGTGCTGCGCCGCCTGTCACCTCAGTGCTGTTCTGCTCATCTGTCTGCTGTTGCTCAGACAGCATCTCTACCAGAGGGCGGGCGGCGGTGGGTCTCATTAAAAGCAGATAGAGAAGAGTTAAACGTAATGATTTCTTCTGAAAGTGAGCTGCTGTCTTCATTACCTCGACACGACATCCTGAGATGTAGCTCAGTATAGTATATGTGTGTTTGTATTCGTGTTTGTGTATTTGTAGTCTGCGACGGCTGGTGGGGTATTTCATACTTACTAAACTCAGATTAACACAATGGCAAGCAGGACCTATTTCCAGCCACATCATCTTTTCCGTTCTGTGTTTTGCTGAAAGTGATTGAATACGTGACCAGACGATACAGGGTCGAATTAAACCAGGTAATCTATGTCTAGACACGCGCACACACACACACACACACAAAAAATGTGCACATAAATGCAGGCACAGTCCATACACACACTAATCATGTACACACAAGCACGTATGCACAAAAATACAGACACACACACACACACACACACACACGTGTGCACACAGATGTGAATGGACAAAGTGTCAGAGACTAATAGGCGGACACATACAACACACACACACACACACACACACACACACACACACACACACACACACACACACACACACACACACACACACACACACACACACACACACACACACACACACACACCAGCTCGAACATTTATTGACAGAGCCATATAATATCCTCCTCCGCCAAGACAACCAGAGGATCAATGCGTGGTTGCTCTAATGGGAAACAGATTTGCTGTTTTTCAGTCACCTCATCCTCCTCATTCCTTCCTTCTAATCCCCTCATCTTTCCCTCCGTCCCTTGTTGCACATACACACAAGCATACACACTGAAGCACTTCCAAAAAACACAACACAGTATTATATGAGCAAACATCGACCAGTGCTGACTGTGTGTGTGTGTGTGTGTGTTCACGTGGATGTATATATGCAAGTTTGTATGTTCATCTGTGTCTGAACGTGTCTTTGTGTGTGTGCGTGTGTGTTTTTGTGCGCCAGCCTGTGGTTGGTTGTTTCCCTGGGTGCATGTAGATGACGGAGGAAGACACAGATATCGATTTGAGAGCTGGCTGAGAATCCTTTGCAGCCCTTCAAACAAAGTCCCATTCTAGTCAGAGGGAGTTGGGATACAGTTCATGTCACGTGACACCGTCTCTCTCCCTCTCCCTCTCCCTCTCTCACTCTCTCTCCCTCTCACTCTCTCACTCTCTCTCCCTCTCTCTCTCTCACTCTCTCTCTCCCTCACTGTCTCTCCCTCTCTGTCTCTATCTCCCTCTCTCTCTCTCTCTCTCTCTCTCTCTCTCTCTCTCTCTCTCTCTCTCTCTCTCTCTCTCTCTCTCTCTCTCTCTCTCTCTCTCTCTCTCTCTCTCTCTCTCTCTCTCTCTCTCTCTCTCTCGCTCCCTCCTCCAGCTTTGCTGTTAAACGAAGGTAGTATCCTTGCAGCTATATACAACACCTGTGACGCCTGTGCCGTGGCGTTGGGCTAGGAGACCAACAGGAGTCCGCCAGACGACAGCAGTCACACAACTTTAAACACACACACACACACACACACACACACACACAACACATATGCAATCACCCCAACATAGACGACAAAAACACTCACTAGGGTTTATTTCTTTCAATTTGCACAAAAGCGCACACATGCAACCCATCCCCAACACACACACATGCACATACACACACACACACACACACACACACACACACACACACACACACAAGCACACATATACCTACAATGCAGCAACAATAGCGGCTCTGTCAGCCCTGTTACTCTCGCACACGCCTGCTCTGGTTAAACAGCAGTGTAATTGTGGTCGTTAATTTAAGTAATTGCATGGCTGGGAGGCATGTATAACTGTGTGTGTGTGTGTGTGTGTGTAAGTCCCTAAGTGCCCGTGCAGTACTGCAAGTACCTGTAGATCAGATGGGTTGAACGGCGGGCTGGGTGTTAGCTGACTCCGTGTAAGTGGTTTTTCTGCCTCCCCATGAGGGACAGACATGTTTACGTCGATAGAGAGGTTGAGAGGATCTGCAGTAGCCATAATGACTATAATAGGCCTTCCAATAGCGGCTCTTATCACAACGTTAATCACGTGACTTCAGCATACAGAACCTCTGCACATCCAAAGGAAAAGCCATTCCAGCGATTCATCGAGTATTTGAGGTTAACAGGGAGAGCTAAACGCACACAATTTCACATTAAGTCCCATAATTTCTTTCAGAGTCATCGCAGGGAAATTTCTAACGTGCATTTTTCTGTGATTTCGTTATTGCAGCAGTTAAGTATGGAGGGATTCTCATTTAATCATGCCATTGTGATGGTTTACAATGTACTTTGCATTAATCCCGGAGTCACAAAACAATCTCCAAACACAATATTTGCACTCAGTTGTGGTGCAAATGCGAAATGTGCACAAAGAAGCTATTTGCACAAGCCTTCTGCGGAGTGAAAAACGCCATTCACCCAAGCAGGCACAGGTTATTCATTGGAAGCTTGGGTACATAGTTACCCTCCTGATTGCAGCCTCCCTTTCAGATTTCACATTTTCAAATTGTCTGCGGATCAAATGTAAATATCAACTAACTACGTATTGTTTTTGGCCGGGAATGTTAGTCATATTAGTCTCCTCACGGGGCATCCGGTTAGCGTAGTGGTCTATTCCGTTGTCTACCAACCCGTGAATCGCTGATTCGAATCCCAGCGTTACCTCCGGCTTGGTCGGGCGACCCTACAGACACAATTGGCCGTGTCTGTGGGTGGGAAGCCGGATGTGGGTATGTGTCCTGGCCGCTGCACTAGCACCTCCTCTGGTCGGTTGGTACACCTGTTCGGGGGGATGATAGCATGATCCTCCCATGCTCTACGTCCCCCCGGTGAAACTCCTCACTGTCAGGTGAAAAGGAGCGGCTGGCGACTCCACATGTATCGAAGGAGGCGTGTGGTAGTCTGCAGCCCTCCCCGGATCAGCAGAGGGGGTGGAGCAGCGACCCAGATGGCTCAGAAGAGACCCAGATAGCATCCGGATGTGGGCCAATTCAGGTAATGATGTGGCACTGATGGCCTTCTTCTGGCCCTGACAAAATGGATATGAGCCTGAAGTGGCCCACCGTGGACCTGGTGTCGCTAGGAGTCGGCAGCTGCGTGGGCATGGGGATGTATGAGGTCTCTGGGCTGGTTGCCAAATATGGCCCAAATATGCCAACTCAAATGTGGGCCTTTTTTGGCAAAGATGCGGTGTTCTCGGCAACATGTAATCTGGATGTGACCCTGAAGTGGCCCGTGTGGTAAATGGTGAATATGGCCCAAATATCACAAAACAAATATGGGACACCTCTGACAAATACATGGCACATACAGCATTGCTATGACTTGGTTCTGGTCCAGATCTGACCAACAGGAGCGGACCACGCAAGTGCCATCATTCCACGCACTATGTGGGCCAGTGTCGGGTGTGGGACGGGTCCAGGCTACAGCAATTTTGCTACCTGGGGAGGGGTAGTTGTCTGGGTACAACTGGAGAGAAAAGGGGGGAGGGGGTCAAAAAAAAATTAGCGTCCTCATTTTAATAAGCTAACTCCATTGTAAACGGGCTGTGATGGGTGAGTTAACACCTTCGTAAAGCTAATAGACATGCACAGAGATCCTTGATGTCTTCAGCATCTCCGGTGAGCGTCCTCTACCCCGCAGGTGCCCAGATGGCCCGCACGTAACGCAGGCAGCAGTACAACGGCCCATGGGTTACTCCAGTTCATGTTGCCTGATTTCAGGTAGCGTCGATGACTAGCAGGAAGTGAAAGTGCACAATATCTGTGCAAATATAAGGAAACATGTTGGCCACACAAACATACATACTGATAATAAAACCCCTGTATTTATTTTCATACACACATATTTATACACACAGACCTACAGATACATATTTTTGTCTTCACAAAGATGTACACATCTATATGTAAATAGAAAAGTGTTTAATTGAATTTTGAAAATATATGGACCAGATTGATGCTATCTCTCTCTCTCTCTCTCTCTCTCTCTCTCTCTCTCTCTCTCTCTCTCTCTCTCACTTCTCTCCCTCTCCCTCTCTCCCACACACACACGCGCGCATGTAAAGATGAACATGATTTGGCATCTACTGCCACTGCTAATGAGCCTGGTCACCATGGCAACGGGGCTATGGGGACAGTGCTGTTAATGAGCCGCATCTTTATTCAGGTGCGCCTGGGTTGTGGTTGAATCCGTAATGAAGCCCGGGCTGTAGGCACGGCCGCCCTGCTGCGCTCGCAGAAATTAGCCTCGTGTCTCCGAAACGACAAAAGGCAATGTGGTCTTAAACCCTCCCGAGATAAATCCCTCTGTCGTCTTTTTCTTTTCTTTTTTTTTTTTTTACAGATAACCTTGTTTCTCTCATCATGTGGGTAAAAACTAAGACGGCCTTCCACTAACCTGGACAGGAGGGCAAGACATCAGAGCAAAGGAGTACGGACACCGAGGCGGGAGACAGAGAGAGAGACAACACCAACCGGCTTTACAAACTCACCTTGCCATCATTCGGATAAAGAGGAACTTCTCTTCTTTGCTGCTAAAGGGAAGCGAGAGTGGTCACAAAGCTTTGTAGCTTCCTGCTAACTCGTCCCCATTTAACATTGAACCTTACCCTCAGAATGACCGGTTTGGCTGGGAAGCTGGACCCTCGCAGAGTACAATGGGGGTCCACATGGAACACCTTTGCGTCCCGCGTCCTAAGGACCAAGCCTGTGGAGTCCATGTTGGACTCAGCCACGTCGGGCACTGGTCCCCACGGTACCAGACTGGCACGGGTTCTGTCCACCGTGGACCTGGTGTCGCTAGGAGTCGGCAGCTGCGTGGGCACGGGGATGTATGTGGTCTCCGGGCTGGTTGCCAAGGAAATGGCCGGACCGGGGGTCATTGTGTCCTTCATCATCGCTGCCGTTGCCTCCATACTCTCTGGTGAGATTAGACTGCAAGTACACATACATACGGGCTATGCATGCACACACATATGACACATCTGTACTCCCTCAAACTGACCATCCACCCATCATCTACACACTCGCCCGCAAGTCAGCAGACATATTCTCTCTCTCTTAGACTCCTTATCTGCAAATCTCTCTCCCTCCCACACACACACACACACACACACACACACACACACACACACACACACACACACACACACACACACACACACACACAAGCATGTATACACACACTCATGCACACACGTCAATCTCTCCCAGCGGGGACATCCAGGCTTGCAGCAGCCACACACCAGGGCAGATAACAACAACACTGAGGGCATACCCATTCACTCACTCACAGATGTACTAACCTGCAAGATTAGACGGCTCGTATCATAAGCCACAGAAGGTTAGCATTTTTCACATGAGTGTTAAACTGATGGATGTGATCTATGTTAAGAGCCCGTTGATAATCATGCGCTCATCGCAAGGGCAAAGCCATAATACCACAGGGAACTCAAGGGATGCCTTAATGCTAGCTTAATACTGCCATCAATAAGTTCGGCTAAGGTACTCACTTGAATTAAATGACTCTGCTGCAGACTTCCAACTGCATTATGAAATGACCAGGGGTGTGTGTGTGTGTGTGTGTGTGTGTGTGTGTGTAGGGCGGGAGGGGGGGTGTTATCTGTGTGAGCTTGTGTTTTAGTGTAACTTTTCACATGTGTTTCCTCAATGCCTCCTACAGGTGTGTGTTATGCAGAGTTTGGCGTGCGTGTGCCAAAGACCACGGGTTCAGCCTACACGTACAGCTATGTGACAGTGGGGGAATGCGTGGCCTTTTTCATTGGCTGGAATCTCATTCTGGAGTATCTAATTGGCACCGCGGCGGGGGCGTCGGCTCTCAGCAGTATGGCAGACTCGCTGGCCAATCACAGCATCAGCAACTTCATGATCACACACATTGGGACGCTCAATGGCCTGGGTAAGTTGAGAGGGGTGTGGTGATGTTTTACTATGCTCCCAGTTAAGGAATAATAAAAAAAAGATGGACTGGTTGTTACATTTTGAAGACAGTAACATCTTAGATTTTAGGTATAGCTGAGATTTGGCATTCATTGTTAGGGGTCATTGATAGAGTTTTATAGAACCAAATTTTCAAGTTGCCAAAAACTGATTTTACTAAAAACGTGTATGTGGGGGCATCCAGGTAGCATAGCAGTCTATTCCATTGCCTACCAACATGGGGATCGCCAGTTCGAATCCCTGTGTTATCTCCGGCATGGTCGAGCGTACCTACAGACACAATTGGCCGTGTCTGCGGGTGAGAAGCCGGATGTGGGTATGTGTCCTGGTCGCTGCACTAGCGCCTCCTCTGGTTGGTCAGGGCGCCTGGGGGAATTTAGGGAATTGAGGGAAATAGCGTGATCCTACCACACTCTATGTCTCCCTGGTGAAACTCCTCACTGTCAGGTGAAAAGAAGCGGCTGGCAACTCCACATGTATCGGAGGAGGCATGGGGTAGTCTACAGCCCTCCCCGGGTTGGCAGAGGGGCTGGAGCAGTGACTGGGACAGATCAGAAGAGTGGGGTAATTGGCCGGATACAACTGTTAAAAGTGGGGGAAATAAAACAAACAAACAAACAAAAAAAAGTGTATGTGTTTATATACGTTTGTGTGTAGTTTGCAGGTGCTGTTGCCTACTTTGCTAGTATGTTGAATTCTATTGGTGCATTTTGCTATAATTTACATCAGAATGATAGCAACAGCAATGTAATAGTCCTGTAAGAACTTCTTATTTCCAAATGACAAACTACATTCTCTATAGCTCTACCTCAAAAATTATGCTTAACAAGGGTGGTTGAATTGAACTACCACCACAAAGTCACCAAAGTAGGAAATAGAGGATGCATTCCGCCCACTTTAATTATAATTTGATACTTATGACATTCGTTGCTGTGTAGACATGTGCCTTACACCCTTTTACACGTCTCATCTCTGATTTTCCAAAGAGGCTATAGCATGTGATTAGGTAAATAACAGACCTCCTAGAGCTTAGTTTTCAGCTCTCATGAGAAATCTCTGGTTTTGGGGCATGACCCCTGGGGACATGAACCCCAGTCTTACTCCTTCCCAGTGCCAAAGTTGCGCCCTACAAAGTGCAGCTAATACAAAAACATCCGTGGCCACCTTGGAAGACAACACCAGATAGTATCTCACATCTGGCCTGCTTCAAATCTGCAGGGACAAATGCAGGCTCTTTTTACAGTAAATACTCTATAATTGCCCACTGCCCCCTAGACTGAAATTACTGCATAATGTACATTAAAGGGCAATAGTTTAGAATTCACTGTCTCTTGGCACCACCTCATTTGCCCTATGAATAGAATAAATCAACAATGTATTTATATAGATTCAGCAATGAGCAGATTCATTCAGTAGGGCAAATTCATATGCAACATGCACTACTGCATCAAAATTTAGAGTGCAGTAACAGTAACTAGCAGTACCAGTATTTTTTTCTTCAAAACATGAGATGCATCAATCGAAATCATGATCATTTTGGTACATTCCTTCTGATACTGATACTACTATTACTACTTTCGGCTGCTCCCGTTAGGGGTTGCCACAGCGGATCATCCGTTTCCATCTCTTCCTGTCTTCTGCATCTTCCTCTTGTCACACCAGCCACCTCATGTCCTCCATCACCACATCCATAAACCTCCTCTTTGGCCTTCCTCTTTTCCTCTTGCCTGGCAGCTCCATCTTCAGCATCCTTCTCCCAATATACCCAACATGTCTCCTCCACACATGACCAAACCATCTCAATCTTGTCTCTCTTGCTTTGACTCCAAACCGTCCAACCTGAGCTGTCCCTCTAATTTACTCATTCCTAAACCTGTCCTTCTTCGTCACTCCCAGTGAAAATCTTAACTTCTTCAACTCCGCCACCTCCAGATCCGCCTCCTGTCTTTTTATCAGTGCTACCGTCTCCAAACCATACAACATAGCTAGTCTCATATCCATCTTGTAAATCTTCCCTTTAACTCTTGCTGGTACCCTTATGCTGCAAATAACTCCTGACACTCTTCTCCACCCACTCCACTCTGCCTGCACCCTCTTCTTCACCTTTCTTCTGCACTCCCCGTTACTTTAAACAGTTGACCCCAAGCATTTAAACTCATCCACCTTCATCACCTCTACTCCTTGCACCCTCACCATTCCGCTGTCCTCCCTCTCATTCACACATATGTATTCTGTCTTGCTCCTACTGACCTTCATTCCTCTCTCTAGTGCATACCTCCACCTCTCCAGGCTCTCCTTAATCTGCTCTCTACTCTCACTACAGATCATAATGTCATCTGTGAACACCATAGTCTAAGGAGACTCCTGCCTGATCTCATCTGTCAACCTGTCTTTCACCATTGCAAACAAGAAAGGGCTCAGAGCTGATCCTTGATGTAATCCCACCTCCACCTTGAACCCATTCATCACTCCTACTGCACACCTCACCACTGTTACACTGCCCTCATACATATCCTGCACCACTCTTAGATACTTCTCTGCCACTCCCGACTTCCTCATACAAAACCATATTTTCTCTCTTGGCACCCTGTCATATGCTTTCTCTAAATCCACAAAGACATGATATAACTCCTTCTGATCTTCTCTATACTTCTCCATCAACACGCTCAAAGCAAATATCACATCTGTAGAGCTCTTTCAACAACAACAACAACAACAACAACAACTTAGTTTTATATCGTGCCTTTCAAGGAACTCAAGGATGCATTGCACTAGATAATAATAATAAAAATAAAGACTAAAGACCATAGACCTTAGTAAAAAGGTAGGTTTTCAGTAGTCTTTCAAAATTGTCCAAAGAAGCAGCATTGGGCTCTCTGCTGGAGTAGAGTTCCAAAGGGTGGGGGCTGCCACACTAAAGGCTCTATCCCCAAAAGTCCGCAGGCTGGTTTGGGGGATGGAAAGTGGGCCCATGTCTGTAGAGCGCAGATTCCGGGATGGAATAAAGGGGTTGAGGAGGTCTGATAGGTACTGGGGGGTAAGGGCATGAAGGGATTTATAGGTGAGGAGGAGGATTTTATAAGAAATGTGGGATTTGACCAGGAGCCAGTGAAGGTGGACAAGGGTGGGAGTGATGTGTTGCCAGGGCTTGATGAGGGTGAGCACCCTGGCATCTGAATTCTGCACATACTGAAGCCTGTCTAGGGCTTTGCTAGGTACCCCAGACAGGACTCCATTGCAATAATCTAGACAGGAGGTGATGAAGGCATGGATGAGGGTCTTTGCCACAGAGTCTGAGAGTAATGGCCAGAGTCTGGAGATGTTTTTGAGGTGAAAGAAAGCAGATTTGGTGACAGATTTTATGTGTGACTGTGAAGAGAGGGTAGAATCCAGAATGACTCCAAGGTTGTGGACTTCTGGGGATGGGAAGATGGAGCAGCCATCCATGTCAAGGAGAAGATCTCCAACCTTCCGGAGCAGCACCTTGGAAGCCACAACCATGAGCTCAGTCTTATTGGTATTTAGCTTGAGTAGATTTGATGACATCCAGGTTTTTATTTGGTGGAGGCTGTTAACAAGGGATTGTGAGGGGGAGCTGAGAGGATGGTCTAGTGCTGAGATAAAGCTGCGTATCATCAGCATAGCAATAGAAACTTAAACCATGGTGGCAGATGATCTGACCAACGGGGGGCATGTAGATGGTAAAGAGGAGGGGTCCAAGCACGGAGCCTTGTGGCACCCTTGGTTGACTGGGGCTAGGGTGGAACTGGAGTCTCTGATGGTGACACACTGTTTCCTGTTGGTGAGATATGACTGGAACCAGGAGAGAGCTACACCAGTGAGGTCTAGGTATTCAGATAAGTGGTTGAGGAGAATGGTGTGGGAAATAGTGTCGAAGGCAGCAGAGAGGTCCAGGAGGATGAGAACACTGATGTGGCTGGAATCAGCAGCAATGAGGAGGTCATTGGTGATTTTGTTAAGGGCAGTATCCGTGTTGTGGTGTGCTCTGAAGCCAGATTGGAGGGGTTCATAGAGCTCATGGGTGGACACGTGCTGATGGAGTTAGGCAGCAACTTCCATGGCATGAAACCATACTGCTGCTCATTAATCATCACCTCTCCACTTAACCTAGCTTCCACTACTCTTTCCCATATCTACATGCTGTGGCTGATCAACTTTATAGTTACTACAGCTTTGCACATCGCCCTTGTTCTTGAAAATCGGTACCAGTACACTTCTTCTCCACTCCTCAAGAATTTTCTCACTTTCCAAGATTGTGTTAAACAATCTAGTTAAAATATCCACTGCCATCTCTCCTAAACACCTCCATGCCCACAGGTATGATATCTGGACCAACCACATTTCCACTCTTCATCCATGTCATACCTGCCCTCACTTCCTCTTTGCTAATCCACCCCACTTCCTGATTCACTATCCCCAAATCTTCCAACCTTCTCTCTCTCATTTTCTTCATTCATCAGCCCCTCAAGGTACTCCTTCCAATTTTTCAACACACTATCCTCGCTTCTCAACACATTTACATCTCTATCCTTCATCACCCTAACCTGCTGCACATCCTTCTCAGCAACATCCCTCTGTCTAGCCAATCCGTACCAGTCCCTTTTCTCCTTCCATAGTGTCCAACCTCTCATACAACTCACCCTACACATTTTCCGTTGCCTTCACCACCTCTCTCTTCACTTTACACCACATCTCCTCCTACTCTTGTCTACTTTCTTCCTCTCTATGATTATCCCACTTCTTCTTTGCCAACCTCTTCCACTGTATACTGTAACGTGCATGGGTAAGTACGTTGGTCCTTGACTAAAGGGTCGGACCCTTTAGTCGACTGGTTAACGTTGTCGCTCGCGGAGTGGGAGACACGGGTTCGCGTCCCGGCTGTGGCGGTTCCCGGACTGGCTGTGGCGGTTCCCGGACTGCCCCCCGAATTTGCTACATTGGTGTCAGAAGTGGGATGGTGAGACTGTGAGGTCATCGGAAGCACGTGCGTCCAGAGGCCTGAGGGAGCTGATATGCTGAAGCGCGGGGACGCGCTTCCCAAAGGAGGGGGGTAGTGTAACGTTCATGGATAAGTCGACACGTTGGTCCTAGCCTTTAGTCGACTGGTTAACGTTGTCGCCTGCGGAGTGGGAGACACAGGTTCGCGTCCCGGCTGTGGCGGTTCCAGGACTGCCCCCCGAATTCGCTACAATACTTTCCTGTACTTCCTCATTCCACCACCAAGTCTCATTGTCTTCCTTCCTCAGTCCAGATGACACACATAGTACCTTCCTAACTGTCTTCCTCATTATATCTGCAGTGGTTGCCCAGCCATCCAACAGCTCTTCACTACCACCCAGTGCCTGTCTTAACTCCTCCCTGAACTCCAAACAATAGTCTTCCTTCTTCAACTTCCACCATTTGATCCTTGGCTCTGACTTCACTCTCTTCCTCTTCTTGATCTCCAAAGTCATTCTACAGACCACCATGCTGCCTAGCTACGTTCTCCCGTCACCACCTTTCAGTCTCCAATCCCTTTCAGATCACGCCTCCTGCATGAGATATAGTCCACCTGTGTGCACTTTCCTCCACTCTTATACGTCACCTTGTGTTCCTCTCTCTTCTTGAAATACGTATTCACCATAACAATTTCCATGCTTTTTGCAAAATCCACCACCATCTGTCCTTCTACATTCCTCTCCTTGACACCATACCTACCCATCACCTCCTCATCACCTCTGTTCCCTTCACCAACATGCCCATTGAAGCCCACTCCAATCACCACTCTCTCCTCCTTGGATACACTCTCCACCACTTCATCCAACTTACTCCAGAATTCTTCTTTCTTTTCCATCTCACACCCAACTTGCAGTGCATATGCGCTGACATTCATCATCACAGTTCATCATCACACCGTAGTAGAAAAGTTTGAACTCACCTCCGATGTTCCTGGCCTTACTCCCCTTCCACCTTGTCTCTTTCACACACCGTATCCCTACCTTCCTTCTCTTCATCATATCAATCAGCTCTCTCCCTTTACCAGTCATAGTGCCAACATTTAAAGTTCTGACTCTCACCTCCACACTCCTATTATTCCTTCTCTTCCACTGCCTCTGGACATGCCTTCCCCCTCTTCTTCTCCTTTGCCCAACAGTAGCATAATTTCCACCAGCACCCTGCTGGCAAACAGTACCGGTGGCAGTCGTTGGTAACCTGGACCTCGACTGATCCGGTATGGAAATCCGATTTATGATCAGCATATTTGATTTGGCAAAGGTTTTATGCCAGATGCCCTTCATGACGCAACCCTCCCCATTTATTCAGGCTTGGGACTGGATGGGTTTCCTTCTGGTACATTGCTTATAAGCCACCCATACATAGATGGGTGATAAATTGAAGGAAAAGCCTAAATGTTTGGTCCCTACAATGAGGGGGTCCGGGAGCTCTGTTATGCTGTGGGGGGCATTTTCCTGGCATGGTTTGCGTCCACTTGCCCTCTTAGAGTGAAGAGTCACTGTAAATTAATACAAAGTTATTCTGAGTGATTACCTTTATCCTATTTTGGGCGGCACGGTGGCCCAGTGGTCAGCACTGTTGCCTCACAGAAAGACGGTCCTGGTTTCGAACCCTGTGGTTGTCCAACCTTGGGGGGTCATCCCAGGTCGTCCTCTGTGTGGAGTTTGCATGTTCTCCCCTTGTCTGCAGTGGGTTTTCTCCAGGTGCTCCGGTTTCCCCCACCATCAAAAAGAAACATGCATGTTAGGGTTTATACTCCTCTCTGTGCCCCTGACCAAGGCAATGGGGAAAGAACTGGAGTTGGTCTCCGGGCGCAGCATGAAGGTGCGGCAGCCCATTGCTCCTAGCTACACAGATCACAGCTAGGAAGGGTTAATTTGCCGTAACTGAATTTCCCAAAGGGGATTAATAAAGGAAACGTAATCTTAAAACTTATTTTCTATCCTGATGGGAGTGATCTCTTCCAGGATGACAATGTCCCCATCCACAGGGCTCCAGGGGTCACTGAATGGTTTGATGAGGATGAAAATGATGTAAATCATATGCTATGGCCTTAACAGTCACCAGATCTCAACCCAATTGAACACCTGTGGGAGATTTTGGTCCAACAAGAGACAATGATCTCCACCAACACCATCAAAATACCAAATGAAAGAATATCTTTTTGGAAGAATGGTGTTTCATCCCTCCAGTAGAGTTCAGAGACTTGTAGAAGCTATGACAAGGAGCATTGAAGCTGTTCTGGTGGGCTAGGGTGCTGGTGACCCATCACCCTACTAACACACTTCCGAATTCGAATGGTAGTTTCACAATTTATCTTAGGAATGGCATCACCATGGAAAGTAACAGTGGCAGTAGCGTCTTGGTGATAACACTGTTTCATGCTACATGTTTTTCCAGGTCTATGTTTTGTAAGGGAATCCTGAAAATCTCATGTAATACAACATGTATAGCCTCAATGTGTGCCATTCAGGTTTATCAGGGCGATGCCGCCCTGTCAGTCGCTTCCTGCTGGCCGCTGACAGAGTTGTGAGAGAGTGGTCACATGACAGCCAACACAGCCAGCTGTTCCACACTGCAATGAAAAAATATGGTTTCCTTTTCCTGCCAGTGCTCACTCTCCACACCCTTGGGAAAGTGTGGATTTTATTTATTCTGTGTGTGTCTGAAAGAGAGAGACAAGTTTTTGCATGTACGTGTGTCCGCGCTTTAGTGTGTGTCTTGAGTTGAGTTTGTGTATAACACAAGCCGTCCTGCCTCAGAATAACTGCAATATAATCATAGAGCTTACTTTAATCTGTGGAGATGCAGAATGAGTTTGGTTTATATATACACACCAATAAACCAATGTACCAATATACCCATTTACCCCATTTACCAAGACAAGAACCCAAAAGATTGTGAATTTATTTTAAAACTACAATATGATAAATAGGACAAAGGACAAACATAATTCTAGATATCGGTTATTAACAGCTTTTTTTACATTTTTTGGTTTCCTCCGAGTGCTCTGGTTTCCTCTCACAGTCCAAAGACATGCAAGTCAGGTGAATCATGAACACTAAATTGTTCCTAGGTGTGCATGTGTGTGTGTGTGTGTGTGTGTGGGGGGGGGGGCTGTGATGGCCTGGCGGCCTGTCCAGGGTGATTCCCCGCCTGCCACCTAATGAATGCTGGGGTAGGCTCCACCATCCCCGCGACCCTGAGTAAGGATAAGCGGTTTGGATAATGAATGAATGACTGAACAATATGATAAATTACAATAATCGACCAATTACGTAGTAATAGCGTACCAGTTCATGTACATTGTACATATACCAGTATGCTCCATCATGTCCATCTACCTCAGGCATGTATGTAAGTAACCTGCTGACATCCATTTCAGCATCTCTGATATAGTCTCTGCAACACTGCTCTTTATCACCTCTTATTTCACCTGTATAACGTCAATCCTTGTGTATATATCTGAAGATTGTTGTGTTGCTATTCTATGTTAAGTACACCAAGAGAGCCACGAAACCGGAGTCAAAGCTCATGTTTGTGCACACCTACATAGCCAATAAACATGATTCTGATTATTGTATTTCCTTTTGAATGACAATAACTATGTTTTCTGTGTTGGGCTGTGGGGGTGTGTGTGTGTGTGGGTGTGTGTGTGTGGTTGTGCGTGGGTTTGCGTGTTCGCTTGTACATGTAAAATGTTTAGGAAAAGGAGAGCAGTCATATCCAGATCTGCTGGCGTTGGTCATAGCCATTCTGGTGACTGTGATCGTTGCACTTGGGGTGAAGAACTCTGTGGGTTTTAACAACGCTCTGAATGTGATCAACCTCATTGTGCTGGTGTTCATGATGATCGCCGGGCTGTTCTTTGTCAATGGAGAGAACTGGGACGAGGGGAGATTCCTGCCCTTTGGCTGGTCGGGGGTAAGCGCACACACACACACACACACACACACACACACACACACACACGCACTTGAACACTGAAGTACCAAAACACGTGTACACTCACAAAAGAACCAATCCAAAAGAACCAATCCAAACTATGTAGCTATCTTCTGTCTTTGACTAAACCTATTTTTTCTTGTCTTTGTTTGTTTGTTTGTTTGTTTGTTTGTTTGTTTACCCTTCCAGGTGATGCAGGGTGCTGCCACTTGTTTCTATGCATTCATTGGTTTTGACATCATTGCTACGACAGGAGAGGAGGCCAAGAGTCCCAACACATCCATCCCCTACGCAATCACTGCCTCTCTTATCACCTGCCTCACTGCCTACGTCTCTGTGAGTTAGCACGCACGCACACACACACACACACACACACACACACACACACACACACACGCGCTGTGAAAACTATAATGGGCATATCTACATCCACTGAACTAAGACGGGTGTCAGATATTAAAGCTATTCAGCATCTTCTCAAGACATAATAGGATACAGAAGCAGCGTTGTGGCCATGCAACCAGCTGATCTCTGAATGAAGAGTTGGACAAGAGTTTAGCTCTTTTTCATCTATTATCACCAAGAGGCAAATTCAGAATTCCTACAGCGCAATGCTTTTCAACCAATAATACATTAATAATATACTGAAAGGTATGATGAGGCAGCTCGCCTCACAGCAAGAAGGTCCCGGGTTCGAGCCCCTGGGTAGTCCAATCATGGGGGTCGTCCTCTGTGTGGAGTTTGTATGTTCCCCCCGGGTCTGCGTGGGTTTCCTCCGGCGGCTCCGGTTTCCTCTCACAGTCCAAAGACATGTAGGTCAGGTGAATCAGCCGTACTAAATTGTCCCTAGGTGTGAATGTGTGTGTGTGTGTGTGTGTGTGTGTGTGTGTGTGTGTGTGTGTGTGTGTGTGTGTGTCGGCCCTGTGATGGCCTGGCGGCCTGTCCAGGGTGTCTCCCCGCCTGCCGCCCCGTGACTGCTGGGATAGGCTCCAGTAGCCCGACCCTGAGAGCAGGATAAGCGGTTTGGATGATGGATGAATGGAAGGTATGACGAGTAAGGTGTCCTAAAATCTGCTTACTCACTCTGTTCAGTGTTTTTCAACCAATCCCAAGTGCTACACCCATTTTGTTTTATGGATTACCAAATTATCTTCTCGTTATCTTTACGCTCACACATGCATCTTATGAAGCGCTGAAGTTTTATACGGTTATTCATGAGCAGAGATTAGAAGTCTTACACTTAAATTACATCAAACTTTTGTGCAGGAATTTAAATAAAGTCTTAATCTGCAACATTAACACCCACACTCAGTGGGTGTGAAGTTTCTCATTTTCTTCACTTCTTCTTTCATCCCTGCAGTTAGTGTGTGCGCATGCTCATGCGTGTGTGCGCACATCGGCATCTGCATTGCTCATCTTGACTTGGAGAACCCATCAAATTTCTTATTTTGGTACATTCACTTTTCTGGTTGGTTGTTACTATGGTTACAGTTTTACATCGGCCAATCAAGAGTGAGTTAAAGACTTATTCATCATTGCCTTGGGCAAAGATCTCATCACTGACTTCAAAACAGTAACTTCAAATGCTGCCTTCCCATCTCGCTCCCTCTACTGTCGCTTTCTCTCTACTTTTCTGACCTTTTTTTTTTGCAGTATTTTCTTATGCTCCAAAATCCTGCTTTTCCTCCCTTTCTTGCTCTCTTTTTCATCACCCTCATTTGGTGTGCAAGGTTTTTGGAAACCCCTTCAGCTTTCCCCACTAGTAAGTTTGGAACCTGAGTCAAAGCCACTTTAATCTTCACATCACATCACATGTGCAGAAGTCTTTTCCCTGTGACTTACCGTGTACATACCGGCTCAGGCTCACCAGGATCCCTTGCACAGTACAAAGGGATGCTACGATATATGCCAGTGGTTACTTTTGCTGTTCGGAGTCCATAAGATAAATGAATATAGTTAGTGGTACCGATAGACTAGGTTAGCCCTCTCTGATGGGCCTACCCACGGTCCCACAGCATGCTTGTGCCCAGATTCGGCAAGGAGTCAAAAGGCAGCCAAAGAATATCCATCCCTCCCTCTTTCACTGAGGGCTAGTCTTTTTAGTCTCTCTCTCTCTCTCTCTCTCTCTCTCTCTCTCTCTCTCTCTCTCTCTCTCTCTCTCTCTCTCTCTCTCTCTCTCTCTCTCTCTCTCTCTCTCTCTCTCTCTCTCTCTCTCTCTCTCTCTCTCTCTCTCTCTCTCTCTCTCTCTCTCTCTCTCTCACACACTACTTAATCGGTTCATCTAAATCTGTCTTTGCAGTGCATTGTCTCTTTATCTGTGACAGATGGCCCTGCATGATTTCATTTGTCAAACTCAAGGATAACACATTTGCTTGTGTGCACATACCCCCCCCCCGCCCACACACACACACAAACGTGAATGAAGCACATCTTCCGTGAGATGCACACTGTGCGCTGTGTGTGTGTGTGTGTGTGTGTGTGTGTGTGTGTGTGTGTGTGTGTGTGTGTGTGTGTGTGTGTGTGTTGCATTGAGGTAGCATGTGGGGATGCAGTGAAACAGTGTGAGACCGTTCATGTGACTGAACATGAAACAGCACTGACAGTATGCAGCAGTGTCTGTGAGGTCCAACGTAAACACGTAGCTGGTGTTGAACTCTAGTTGGGTGTTTGGTTTGGTGTGTTTGGTGAGGACAGACATAAAACTCATCTCTCCTTGGTCTAAGTACCATGTAATCTAAAGGGCTAGAATGTGAAAGCGGCACACTTACATTACATGTCCGTCTATTAGGCGACGCAGCATCTCCCTTCCTTGGGAACATGGGTCAAAAGGGCCAGTTGAAAATAATATTATAATCATGAATTCATGAATTTAACATCTCCCCAATGTGCACACAGCATAGTGTAGGTAGATAGTGTAGATAGATAGTAATGTCTCAACTGAATGTCAGGATGCACTGCAATATTGCGATGAACACTGTAAAGTCTACCATTACGATATTGCAACGTTTCTTACATAAATATGAGAGACATGACCAGGCATTGCATAATATCAGCTGGACCGAAGAGAGGACAAAGTGATTGTGTGGCAGTGTTGACAATACCCACATAGACTTTGTCGATGGGACTGCTGCCAAAGAATTTATTGGGAAAGCAATATGCAATTCCTTATTGCAGAAATTATAATGAAGTAAAAGCAGCATTATGTACTCCATAGGGAGATGGTTGGAGCTTGTACATTGCAGTCATGCACATACACAGTGTTCAGTGACTGACTCAAGATGCCTCTGAGACGGCATGCATGGGAAACGTACCTTAAACATTCACTTTGAGACCACTTGGTGTCATCTGGTATCCCCAAATACAGAGTTCTGCTGGTCCAGCATAAAGGACACAAGAAATCAAATGAATGATAAAACATACTTAAAGGGATGTCTGGGTGGCGTGGCAGTCTATTCCATTGCCTACCAACATGGGAATTGCCAGTTCGAATCCCCGTGTTACCCCCGGCTTGGTCGGGTGCCATGTCTGCAGGTGGAAAGCCGGATGTGGGTATGTGTCCTGGTCGCCGCACTAGCGCTTCCTCTGGTCAGTCGGGGCGCCTGTTCAGTGGGGAGGGGGAAGGGGGGGGGGAGTAGCGTGATTCATCTACATGCTATGTCCCCCTGGTGAAACGCCTCACTGTCAGGTGAAAAGAAGCGGCTGGTGACTCCACATGTATTGGAGGAGGCATGTGATAGTCTGCAGCCCTCCCCGGATCGGCAGAGGGGGTGGAGCAGCGACCAGGATGGCTTGGAAGAATGGGGTAATTGGACAAGTACAATGGGGGGGAAATCCCCCCCCCCAAAAAAAACATACTTGAAATAGAAGAGGTCCAAAATGAAAAGAGCATCCTCATAGCATACCCATTAAGCAAATCAGCTCCTCTAAGAAGTACAATGGGGCAGGGAGTACATTTTTGTAAAATGTATAGTCTGGATTACAGTAGCTAGCAAAATGTGTTCTGGCCTATTTGTTGCTCTATTGTACCATCATATTAAATACATCCTCTACAGTAATATTCTAGATAATGCTTACCTTAAGAAAAAAGCAACATTAAAGACCGTAATTTTTTTTATATTATTAGTTGAATAAAAAGGGGACACCAACTTCTTGGGGACATGGGGCAAAATCTTTTGAGTCGTTCTGATCTACCTGTTTGCCTTGCACTCATTCTTTCAAATAGTGTTGTTAGCTGTTTTTTTATTCTTTTTACTCTGACGAGCTCCCTTGTATCAACACAAATAGCTAGATGACAAACTTTCTTCTTCAAACTGAATAAGACTGGAAGTCTTTATTTTTAACATCCACCCTCCATCTCCCTCCAGGTTTCTGTGATCTTGACTCTGATGGTGCCATACAACGAGATTGATGAAGACGCCCCGCTGATGGAAATGTTCGCGGTGCATGGCTGCATGTTTGCAAAGTACATCGTGGCGGTGGGATCCATAGCAGGGCTCACTGTCTCGCTGCTGGGCTCCCTGTTCCCAATGCCAAGAGTTATCTATGCCATGGCCGGAGATGGCCTGCTGTTCAAGTGAGTATATACAAAAAAAGACAGACACTCAAACATAAGCTATTCACACACACACACACACACACACACACACACACACATGTATGTATGTATATATATATATATAGTGTAATTCTTTCATGTTACGTGTTTTTCAAGAATAAATAGATGAGTTGCCAATGTATTAATGTGTATGTATGCATGTGTGTGTCTGTGCATGTGTTTTTGTGTAATCTGAATGTGTCTATCTTCTTCTTTCGGCTTGTTCGCCATTTCTCAGGGGTCGCCACAGCAGAGTTTTGCCCTCCATAGCTTTCTGTCTGACACATCCCTCTTCTCCAACTTTTACTTAGTCTTCCTCTTTTTCTTTTGCCATGTATTTCCATGTCCAGTACTTTCTTTCCCCTATAGTCTGTCTCCTATTTGTACATGTCCAAACCATCTTGTCTCTCTCAACTTCTCATCCACACCTCTGATCTTGAACGTAGCTCTCACTTCTTCATTTCTCTTCCAGTCTTTGCTAGTCACTCCCAAGGACCAATGCAGCATGTTCATCTCTGCTGCCTGTAATGTGGAGTCTAGCCTCTCTGTTGTTGTCACTGCTTCCATACCATAGAGCATGGCAGGCCTAACCATAGAGCATGGCAGGCCTCACCATGCATTTGTATACTTTGACCTTTACCCTCAACGGCAATATTTTGTCACAAAGTACTCCAGCTACCTTTCTCCATGAACTCCACCCAGATTGTGTCCTTTTCTTGACTTCCTTCTCGCCACCGCCTTCTGTCTGTATTGTCGATCTTAAGTACTTGAACTTGTTAACTTCTGGGACATCTTCTCCTCTTAAGGTCAATCCTGGACTTTCTTCTTGCTTATTCATACACAGGTACTCAGTCTTTGTTCTGTTGGTCTTAAGTCCTCTGATCTCTAGCGGTGCTCTCTAATCTTCAAGGTCTCTCTCCAATCTTTCCTTGTCCTCGTTTGCCAGCACAATGTCATCGGCAAACATTATGTTCCAGGTGGCTCGTTCTTAGGATTTTCTGTGAAGCTGTCCTTCAGGATCATAAACAGCAAAGGGGTCAACACCGATCCTTGATGCAGTCCTTCCTTTACCTCAAATGCTTGTTGTTCCCTGCACACGTCCTGACTTATGCTGATGTAATTATGTAATTACGCTGAGTGTGTCCATCTAACTGTCTGTCTATAATATCCGTCATTGCACATGTACATTAATGTCTGTTTGTCCGTATGTATAGGTTCCTGGCCAACGTGTCTACCTATACAGAGACTCCAGCAGTGGCCTGTGTTGTGTCGGGCTGTCTGGCTGCCTTGCTGTCCCTCCTGGTCAGCCTCAGAGACCTCATAGAGATGATGTCCATTGGCACCTTGCTGGCTTACACCCTGGTAAGCGGATGGGTACTAAAGAGACCTCAAAGAACTTGTCGCCTGCAGCTGACTCACAAGCTTTGCATAATGTTTATTTCTGTAGCTGTTAATGGTGAGAGATTATTCACAACATTAATGTTGATTGAAGGGACACAGCCAGCAAATCCATGGCATCAACCCAGCTGTAAGATTTGCTTAGATGTTGTAGCACAAAAATGTGTGGCAGTATGATAGGTACCCAGATTATTACTTGCAGTGACAGCTCTAAAAGAAAAAAAGTTTTCTAAAAATAATTATTTTCAAGTAACACCGCCCAGTGTCGAAATTGGGCAGCTTTGTATGCATTGTCACTTACTGTATTTTTGTATATGATGTACTATACTGCTCAAAAAAATAAAGGGAACACATAAGCAATGCAATGTAGCTCCAAGTCAATCACACTTTTGAGATATCAACCTGTCCAGTTAGGAAGCAACACTGATTTGTGAATCAATTTCACCTGTTGGTAAATTGTCTAATTTCCACCAGGTGGAAATTAGACAATTTGCAAGACAACCCCTATAAAAGGAATGGATTTGCAGGTGGTGGCCACAGACCATTTGCCTGTCCTCATCTTTTCTGGCCGATCTTTGGTTAGTTTTTCATTTTGCTAGTGTCCTCACCACTAGAGGTGGCATGAGGCGTTATCTGCAACCTACAGAAGTTGCTCAGGTAGTGCAGCTCATCCAGGATGGCACATCAATGCGTGCTGTGGCAAGAAGATTTGATGTGTCTCCCAGCACAGTGTCCAGAGCATGGAGGAGGTACCAGGAGACAGGCCAGTACACCAGGAGACGTGGAGGGGGCCGCAGGAGGACAACAACCCCGCAGCAGGACCGCTATCTGGTCCTTTGTGCAAGGAGGAAAAGGAGGAGCACTGCCGGAGCCCTACAAAACGACCTTCAACAGGCCACTAATGTGCAGGTTTCTGCTCAAACAGTGAGAAACAGAATGCATGAGGATGGTATGAGGGCCCGACGTCCACAATTGGGGCCTGTGCTCACAGCCCAACACCGTGCAGCCCGATTGACCTTTGCCAGAGAACATCTTGGTTGGCAGATTCGCCATTGGCGCCCTGTGCTCTTCACAGATGAGAGCAGGTTCACACTGAACACATGTGACAGACATGAGAGAGTCTGGAGACGCTGTGGAGAACGTTCTGCTGCCTGCAACATCCTCCAGCATGACCGGTTTGGCGGTGGGTCAGTGATGGTCTGGGAAGGCATATCCTTGGAGGGCCGCACAGACCTCTACGTGCTAGCCAGAGGTACCATGACTGCCATTAGGTACCGGGATGAGAGCCTCAGACCCATTGTCAGACCATATGCTGGTGCAGTGGGCCCTGGGTTCCTGCTCATGCATGACAATGCTCGTCCTCATGTGGCCAGAGTTTGTCAGCAGTTCCTGTATGTCGAGGGCATTGATGCTATGGACTGGCCTGCACGTTCCCCAGACCTGAATCCAATCGAGCACCTCTGGGACATCATGTCTTGTACCATCCGCCAACGCGATGTCGCACCACAGCCTGTCCAGGAGTTGACCGATGCCCTGATCCAGGTCTGGGAGGAGATCCCTCAGGAGACCATCCGTCGTCTCATCAGGAGCATGCCCAGACGTTGTAGGGAGTGCATACAGGCACGTGGAGGCCACACACACTACTGAGCCTCATTTTGAATCGTCTTGAAGAATTTCCACAGAAGTTGGATCAGCCTATGTTCTCATTTTCCACTTTGATTTTGAGTATGATTCTGAATCCAGACCTTAATGGGCTAATGATTTTGATTTCCATTGATCATTCTTAGGTTATTTTGCTCTAAACACATTCCTCTGTCTAATACATAAAGATTTTCAGCTGAAATATTTCATTCATCGAGGTCTATATTGTGTTTTTAGGTGTTCCCTTTATTTTTTTGAGCAGTGTATATGACTTAGTGGTCAAGCTGTTCTGCCATAAGATGAATGATAAAGCTGTTACCCTTTCGATTTACAGGTTAGTCTTTGTGTACTGCTGCTACGTTACCAACCTGAGGGTGACATCCACGGCTTTGTCAACTTCCTGTCTGAAGAGCAGAACAACAAGAGAAAGGAGGGTGTTCTTGCCGAGTGTGAGAAGGATGCCTGCTCACCAACCAGCGAGGCTGACGAGTATGGAGGAGCACCCACCAACACCTGCGGCGCGAAAAACCTCCCATCGATAGGTGACAATGAAATGCTGATTGGCAAACCAGACAAAACCGCCTACACGGCCAGCCACCCAAACTACGGCACAGTGGACATGGCCACAGGCATTGAAGCAGAGGAGTCCGAGAGCGGAATGTCACGGCGCCTCAAGAAGCTGATTGGACCGCATTATTACACACTGAGGATCCGATTGGGCCTGCCAGGAAAGATGGACAGGCCCACGCCAGCCACAGGGAAGACGGTCACTATGTGCGTGCTGCTGCTCTTCATCATCATCTTTGCTTTCTGCTCCTTCATCATTTTTGGTGAGGAAAATGTGAAATATATTACTTGACAGAAATGTTACAACCTTGCAAGTCATGGATTTACATGAAGGGGGTATAAGTGTTAACTGCATTAAAAGTCTGTAATATTGGGGCATGTGTGTAGCGTAGTGGTGTATTCCATTGCCAATCAAAACGGGGATTGACAGTTCAAATCCCTGTTACCTCCGGCTTGGTCGGGCATCCCTACAGAAACAATTGGCCGTGTCTGCAGGGTGGGAAACCAGATGTGGGTATGTGTCCTGATCGCTGCACTAGCGCCTCCTCTGGTTGGTCGGGGCACCTGTTCGGGGGGGGGGGGATAGCATGATGCTTCCACACGCTACATCCCCCTGGCAAAACTCTTCACTGTCAGGTGAAAAAAAGTGGCCGGCGACTCCACATGTCTTGAAGGAGGCACGTGGTAGTCTGCAGCCCTCTCCGGATCAGCAGAGGGTGTGGAGCAGCGACCGGGATGGCTCGGAAGAGTGGGGTAATTGGGCAAGTACAATTGGAAGAAAAAGGGGGGGGGGTTTGTTATATTGATTTGCAATGTAAGAATTAGGGTGGCTTAGTGGTTAGGCACTGTAGCCTCATAGCAAAAGGGTCCTGGGTTCCTTTTTACATGGAATTTCCATGTTTTTCATGTTTTCATGTGAGTTTTCTCCTAAAGACATGCATGGTAAATGGATACCGTAAGCTGCCATCCGTATGACTACAAATGATTGTGTGTGGGCCATTTTTTTTTACATTTTTATTATTATTATTTTCCCCCCCTTTTACTCCCCAATTGTATCTGGTCAATTACCCTACTCTTCCGAGCTGTCCTGGTCGCTGCTCACCCCCTTTGCCGATCTGGGGACGGCTACAGACCACCATATGTCTCCTACGATACATGTGGAGTCGCCAGCCGCTTCTTTTCACCAGACAATTGAGTTCCACCAGGGGGACGTAGCACATGGGAGGATCACGCTATTTCCCCCAGTTCCCCCTCCCCCCCGAACAGGCGCCCCAACCGACCGGAGGAAGCACTCATGCAGTGGACCAGGTCACACACCCACATCTGACTTCCCACCCACAGACTCAGCCAATTGTGTCTGTAGAGACGCCCGACCAAGCCAGAGGTAACATGGGGATTCGATCTGGCGATCCCCATGTTGGTAGGCAATGGAATAGACCACTACGCTACCAGGACACATGCGTGGGCCATTTGATTAACTGAGAACCTGTGGAATAGCCATGAATGAATGTGTGGATGTGCAGTATATTCACTTCTATGTTGACTATAACCTTCCAACATATATCTAAGGGTCAACTAACCCCTCCACCATACCCTCCCATCCTTTATTTTTCTTTCTTTCGTTCTCTCTTTTAGGATCAAGCTATATTGGAGAGGGTCGCTGGTGGGCTCTGTTGCTGCTAATCTCCTTTATTATCCTCATTGCACTGCTCATCATCGTCATCCTTCAGCAGCCAGAGAACCCCAAGCGGCTGCCCTACATGGCACCGTGTGTGCCCTTTGTACCCGCTTCAGCTATGCTAGTCAACATCTACCTCATGCTTAAACTGTCTGCCATCACCTGGATTCGATTTGCTATCTGGTGCTTCATCGGTAAAGCTCAAAGTTTACTCCCAGATTGCCGTTTAAACTGCCATGTTTAGATGGGTTTATTTATTGCCAACTGAGAAAATTTCATCTATGAATAAATGATTTATTAGTTGCTTTCGTTATATTATGCAGTTGTGATTCCGATGGATTTATAGGATGCACTGGTTTATGTGGTCCTCATTGGCTCGGTGTGTGTGTGTGTGTTTATGCACACACAGGTGTCTGTGTGTGTGTACAGGTGTGAAGCCTTGTTCAGTCATCCTTTTAGTTTTTTATTGCTTGTGTGAAGGCAAAATTAATGCAGCCTGGTGTTAAGCATAGTTTTTGTCAGCACAGAGCTAGACTTTTTTTCCCCTGTGTAATTGGATTTGCCGTTTCCTGACTCCCTTTGAGTGGGATGAATTATTTAATGCTCGTATAGACATATGCAAATTAGTATTTCCCTTTAACCTCAAAGTTTACACCTCTCCCACCGCACATTAAAGTCTAACACACTGTGTGGATTTGTGTATGCACTGGTACATATGTGCGTCTGTTATCTGTGTCTGTGTGTGTATTTCTACCCATCCAGGCGTACTCATCTACTTTGGCTACGGCATGTGGAACAGTACGCTGGAGATCACCGCCAGAGAGAATGAGGTGCACGCCTCCACCTACCAGCGCTATGACCAGGGCGTGGACGAAGGCTTCTGCGGCTTTGACGACGACTTCTACCCACCTAGCAATGACCCCTGGGGGGCACCGGAGGGGGGATCAGGGCTGACCCCACCCCCAGAGGGAAAGCCAGAAAGTGACGGGACAGTGCCGAAAGGCGAGGCCCGGACCACAGCCAATCATGGCCTCGCGGAGGAAGACCCGATGGATTTCTGAAGGGACTGACCTTGTGCTGCCCTGAATGTACTGCCTTGTCTGCTGCCTGGGGGAGGGAACGGGATAGTGGTGTGTGTGTGTGTGTGTGTGTGTGTGTGTGTGTGTGTGTGTGTGTGTGTGTGTGTGTGTGTGTGTGTGTGTGTCTGCACGCACACGCCTGTGTGTTTGCATGCTGGTGTGTGTGTTTTAATGTGTGTCTAACCCTTGGGCTAGATTATTTCTTGGCAGTGGGTGTGTTTTTCTCCTAACCAATCACTGCCACGCTTGCCCCCCACCCATTTCACATAGAAACTGCGGCTGTCAAGGTTGCATTTCTTCTCGTTACAATCACTTGTTACTCACTTAACGGATTCCTCATCCTGTCATCCCGCTCAAAGAAAGGTCAAGAGATGAGAATGAAGAATAGGGTAAACAAAATTACAGTTCACTGGAAACCAACTTCGTGACATTGTCTGTTTGAGGGCTCAGCCCCTGCTGATTAAATAGGAGGAGGAAATAGGGAAGGAGTGAGTGACGAGCGAGGGAGAGATGTATCTGCACTTCTCTTCCTGTTTCAACACAGACAGGAAGCTGTCAGAGCGCCAAGCGCAGGTCACTTCCTGCATCCAATTTCTCTACTCCTCAAATCTCTTAACAGGAGGACACCAGCTGTGGCACACACACACACACACACACACACACACACACACACACACACACACACACACACACACTTGTTCAATCTACTCAACAGATACATGATGGGAATTTCCTACCATCTTTTGTCTCCCCTTAACATATTTAACATCTAGCCCAAGGGATTGGGGAGAGGACCGGGAGAGGGGAATCAATGTTTTCCTGTCACAAAAAGTACCTGGACTTCGCTTGCAACAGTGCCTTCATCTATGTGTGTCCGAGTGTTTGTATGATACCACTCACTTTGCCTGTGCGTGGATGAGAGTGTTTGACCTTACAGTGAGT
The DNA here is from genome assembly GCF_029633865.1 of Lampris incognitus. Taxonomy (NCBI): domain Eukaryota; kingdom Metazoa; phylum Chordata; class Actinopteri; order Lampriformes; family Lampridae; genus Lampris; species Lampris incognitus. The sequence goes on from NC_079226.1 coordinate 30,957,859, forward strand.
CTCCACCTCTGCCATCCATCCTCAGATCTGTGTGCATGAATGTGAAATGTGCGAGTGTGCGTGTGTGTGTGTGTGTGTGCATGCATGCATGCACGTGTGCATGTTGGGTGGTTTTCCTGCATATGAGTAGGCATTATGTTCTGTTATACCTCCCTAGCATGAAGCTCAAACACACACGGATATCCACCCACCTGCACCAAGACGGCTCACGCTGCGACACGACATGCGACAGCGTCCCGCAAAAAGGTGCGAGGGGCATAAGAAAGACTACGGGAGGGAGAGAATATGTGGAATCCTTGGTTGACACACTGCATGGCTCACTGTGTTGAACATCGGATTTTTCTGTCCTGTCTGCTGTGTGTTTCTCTCTTTCTGCTGATGTCGTTCAGGCTATTATACCAAGGCTGGGGGTTGACTTTATTATCACTTTGATCATTTCATAACTGAGAAACGACTTAGAACGAATTGTACCACTCGGCGTTATGAAGTTTTGATTTTGAACTGAGCAAAATGGAAGCTGACTGACCCCAACCATTCTTTACCTGCTTTATCAACTCTTTCCCACTGCCTTTATCAACACCTCCTCCTTTCTTCTCACATCCCACTCCGCCCCCGTCTCTTCTCCTTTTCTATCTACTCCTCCTCTACACCCCTCCCCTCCCCTCCGCAAGCCCCGGCACCTCCCATATCTCTTCACCCTCCTGTGCACTCCAACCACCCCACTCTTGCTCGTCTACTGCCCTTATCCTCTCACTGGCCATCAGGCCACATCGGCTCGCTATTGCCATGTGAATTTCACAGTTGATGGAGCCAAAATTGGTTTTCTATCGGGATTTGTAACAGCAATCTGTTCAATTCCCTCCACCTGTCACATGTGTCCCGAAAATCCCTCGCCTCCTGTTTTACCACAGGAAGCCTGGCATCCCCCACCTGCTTTAATGCACTGAAGGGTTTGATTTTGTTACCCCGTTTTACACCGACTGGGGGGAGGGGTAAACTGCATGGTGTGACACTCCCTATAACCCTGCCTCCTCCCTCAACTGTGGGTGTAGCTAGCACTGAAATCCCACTCTTTGCATCCACTGCAGCTCCACCTCGGAGGGGAGCTGTTGTGAGAATCAATCAAACAGATTCAACTGGCAGGGCATGCCAAGTAACGCTGCCGAACATAATGAGAGTGCATACGCCTACAGTGCTGCAAAGGACTGTGGGGGTGCATTATCTGGGAGATGCTGTAGTTCATCTGGCAGCATCTTTTTAAGATGGGGACACTTCTGCAATAGCTGCTACAGTACCATATGCCCCGCTTGTCCTCTCTCTACCCCTTCCTCATAGCCCCAACTGCTGCATTGGTCCCTTTCCGGGGAAGCCTTATAAATCTAATGCACTAAAACTAAAGATGCCACGCTGAACCCCTACCACCCCTACCTCTGCACCCATCTCAACCACCCCACCCCAACACTAAGCAATCCTCAGCCAAGTTTCTGGTTCCCCTCCCCATGTGCCGCCATAGGCTCACTTGGTGTTGTCTTGTGAAATGACTGTAACCCACAATGCTCCAAACACGAAGCACACCACTCTTATGAGACATGTGCAGAACACACATAATCTGCCAATTTACAATCATGCTTTTCCACTCAGCTTGGCCAAACTAATAACTAAATAAATAGTTAAATCAAGCAACCGCTTCACAATTACATTGTAGCACAGCCAAAAAGGAGAGGGGGATTTCAGGTGATGCCACACCTCCTGGTCTGTACAGTTGACTTATATTATCTGTTCAGTGTGTATGCATACATATGAGAGAGTGAGAGCGCATGTTTGTGTGTATATGTGTGTTTGTGGTCCACGCCTGCGCCTCGATGTGGCTGTCTGGTGAATGTGTAGCATGCTTTCATGCACGAGGCTCTGATTGTAAATGTTGTTTTTGCATGTGGTGACTGATCGCGACAAGACACAGTAGAGCTCTACCACAACACCTGAACCCGGATCCAAACACAGTCTTAGCTCCTGAACCTGGCGACCCTCTCATACGCTGAGAGGTTTTCATGAGTCCACAACAACTTGGCCAGTTTTTAACCCTTTGAAACGCAACACTATCAAAGCATTTTGCTTTGTTAGCTTCAATGATGCCCTTGTTCGACCTGTATCTCACTGCACGTGCTCTGCTAGTTTTGTCTGCTAAACCCTTTCCCGTTAAAAACCTTCTTTGCTGTAAAACTTAAAACTGCATCTGTCAAAGCATTACTCCTGTGACATGAGAACAGCTTTAAGACGGGGTTAATTTAAAATAAAATGCCACATACCTTCCCACTATCAGTGAATAACACTGAAGCACAATCCAAAACACTCAGCAGAAACTCACCATGTACCACTCATCAGAAACCACATGGCCAATGTGCTCCCAAAGCACAAGCTTATCAAGCTATCTTATCTTGTTTTAAGCCTCGTAATGCTTATTTCAGGATGTTGCTCATAAAATCTTCTTACTCCCCTGGCAGACATTATTGCTTGTTTCAGGATAGTGTACTTGTTTGATGATTACAAGATTTGGTATAAGGAATTTTACACCATACAGGAAAAGAAATCTTGAGATAAGAAACTTGATTTAAGATAATCTGCCTTTTTTTTGGTGTAAATGTCTTGAAACAAGCACACTTTCCTGAAGCAAAGCAGTATTATCTGCCAGCGGAGTAAGACCATTTTACCAGCAATATCTTGACATGAGGCGGCACAGTGGCGCAGTGGTTAGTGCAATTGCCTCACAGCAAGAAGGTCCTGGGTTCGAGCCCCGGCATAGTCCAACCTTGGGGGTCGTCCCGGGTCGTCCTCTGTGTAAAGTTTGCATGTTCTTTCCGTGTCTACGTGGATTTCCTCCAGGGGTTCTGGTTTCCTCCCACAGTCCAAAGACATGTATGTCAAGTGAATCGGCATTACTAAATTGTCCCTAGGTATGAATGTGTGTGGGTGTGTGTGTGTATGTTGGCCCTGTGTGATAGTCTGGGGGCCTGTCCAGGGTGTCTCCCTGCCTACTGCCCAATGACTACTGGGATGGGCTCCAGCATCCCCATGACCCTGAGAACAGGATAAGCGGTTCAGATGATGGATGGATCTTGACATGAGCACATGAGACTTAAAACAAGATAAAATACCTTGATAAGCTTGTCTCTTTTTTTTTTTTGCAGAGTAATAATTATAAATGTTTGTATAGCACTTTTCAAAACATGATTTACAAAGTGCTTTCACAAAATTAATAGAAAAATCACAACAATTCAAGGAAATTAAAAATAGCATGCTTCACAAATACAGATACTAAAAATCTGGAAGCATCCACTATCAACCTCTCTGACAGTCTCCATATTCATACAGCCTCAGAGGACGACTACTAGTTCTTTGTAAAAAAAAAAATAAATAAAATATTAAAAAGTAGAACTTTTCTCAACTTCTGAGAGTGGTCTGTCAGGCCAAAAAGGAAGCTAGCTACAGCATGCTTTGCAAGATGGCTGTTCTCTGTCCGCCATACAACCGGTCTTTATTGACTGTCATGTGCACACGGTATCGGCTGTTTTAAGAAGGAGGAATAGTGTGAGCGAGGCGTTGCTGAGCTCATCCCGGTACAGGAACCAGGACTCTGTTTGAAACACGATGGGAACATGTAGCAAACTCGGGTGGGTGTGGAGGTGATGGCTCTCACCTCTTCCACTCGCCCACACCTGCGCCCTGTAATACGCCTACTTCCTATATCGCCTCTCTCTCAACCACAACCTCTGTTTACAAAGCAAGCCAAAGTCCATTCGTTTACTTTATCACATTGAGGGACAGGAATTATCAGTAAAGCGGACACTTAGGTCACAGTATGGCCAACAATGTACAAGGAGCTCTGCAAATAATCTACTCGTGTTCGTACCATTTAATTCAGACTCAAGTCTGATTACTCAAGTTAGGTGACAAAATGACCATCTCTCTTTTTCATGGTGGTGACATTAATTTTACTTATCGCTCACCACTTCTTGGTCAGTCCCGGATGTCAAGTATCTTTTGGAAGGACACTCACAGTATTGCTATACAGACTGCTTTGATTATCGTAGATGTATTAATCCAGTGTGGACATGAATCAGTGATAAGTAAAAGGGTAAAAATAGGAATTAACTAAGACAGAAGTATTTTTCTACAGCCGCTTTCCCTCCACAGGCCTTCCGTGGGTAGATTAACACAAAGGATGTGGGTGGGATGATTTGTCCTCACTTCCTGTGTTTTTGTCCAATCACAAGGAGGGAGAAGCAGCTAAAATATTTATATTTTTGACCACCTTGGTCTGTGCAGACTTTAAGGCTCAATTATAAACTTAAATCTTTGAGTATTTAAAAAAAAGTTACTCTAACCATTAATAGAACCTTAGATGCATTAGGTATAATAGGATGAACTACTTTAAATGATAACAACGCTGTTATTAAACCATGCAAAGCTATTTTAATACAACTCTACAAACAGCAAAATCACAAGCATAGACCGATGTCACGACTCTTGCTTTTGAAAGTCGGCTGCTGTTGGTTAATTTTGGTGGGGAAGGTGTGCCATGTTCCTCCTGTGCTCTGTGTTCTGCAGCGGCCGAGTGTCCTGTCAGTGTGTGTCCAACTTGCTAAGATTGGCTTCCCTCGCTAAAAACTAGATATTCCTTTTTCTCTTCTGTATACTTTGGTACAAAGTTGTATAATGTAGTTGGGTTTTTTATGTTGATGTTTTTTTTATTTATTTCTGATGGTTTCTTCCATGTTTGTGGTTACTTCGCTCCTGGATGCACTGTTTTTGCTGAGTTGTTGATATTGCCTCCATGCAACAATTAAAGTTATTTATTGCAAATACCAAAAAGGGCCCCGGCTATTGACTGACTGAATTTGCTGACTGTGTGTATTTGGTAGCCGTGGTTCTGAAAAGCAATGGGACTGCTGTAATAAACACATATATTTGCATATATAAACATGCACATGTACAAAATATGCAGTGACATACACACATACAAATTCATTTGCAAAAGACTGATGTTCTTTAGATCACGCTTAGTCCTGCCGTAAGAACATGGGAAGGAAAAAATCTCAATAATCCAGGTAAGGCAATACCAGGAAGTTTAATCAGTTCATCTGGACACAACGTTTATTGAGAGAAATGTTTCATCACTCATCTAAGTGACCACTTCAGTCTCAACTGACTGCAGGTATCCCCACCCTACCCTTATAAACAATATAGAGGCATAACAACCGCCAGAAACTGGTCCACCCCAAGGATCGGGTCCCCCGGCACAAACAGAGCAATATAGCGTACACTGTTAAGTGCAGTGATTTGTACATCGGGAAAACCAAACAGGTGCTAGCCAAGAGGATGGCACAGCACAGAAGAGCTGACACGTCAGGCCAGGACTCCGCAGTCTACACCCATCTACAGGCCAGTGGCCACTCTTTCAAGGATGAGGATGTGCACATCCTTGTGCAACAGGTAAACTGCACTCATGTAGTGGGGTGTTGCATTTTGTGTGCTGGTATAGGCCTAAGTGAATGTGTACCCACCTCACAACTCCTCACCCCTTTCTCTCTAGCTATAGCAGACAGAATTGGTAGAATTGTGAACTGGAACAACAACAAATTTATTTAAAAACTTAACCCAGCAGTTAATTTCCAGGGGAAAAAAAGAAAGAAAACGAAACCTTCACTGTGTCTCTAAACACCTTGATACAGCATGAACTCAAATCAATAAATACACTCGTTTCTCACACCAGTGGAGTTTCTTCAAAGTGTTCCGGGACAGTAAAATAACCTTATTCCTATTTCCAGTATAAAATTCCTTCCTAACTGTTTTACTCTTTCCAGTATGAAATTCCTCCCTAAACTGCTTTACTCTGCTACTGGGGGAAAACAGATGAAGCCAGCTAAAGGCTGCGCTTCCAGAATGCAACCCTAATGCCCTGATTGTAATATTCTCTAGAATATAATAGCCCGTTTGGCTATAAGGTTGATGTGATACAAGCACTCCTATTGGCTGTTAAGTTAGCTGCAAGCTGATTGCTCCATCTGACGCATGAGGACGCAGGTGAACCACATAATCGTCAGTCTATGTTTAGCACTCAGACGAGTCACTACTGCGGAGCTAGCTACTGTATGATTGTAACGGTCACCGTTGAAATAAAGACACTGAACTATAAAGTCGTCGTCGGATCCCTCCATATAGACAGAAAGTCAGACACCGATTACCCCTGAAACGTTACCTCAAAACCGGACTGCAACCTCACTCAATCTGCTCTTCCAGCAATGAAACAAACATTTCACAACGAAATGTCGTGTCCCCATGGTACTGCACAGTCGTACATTTCCACTCATTTAAACCGTCAACGGCGGCCTTCCCGCTGGATGAAGAACGACGGCGCAGCGCCTCGCCGCACACCGAACAACAGCCCTAAACCTTGTGTTAAAGACGAAGGCCTCCTCTAGCCCAGCGCTAAATTGGACGAAGTCAGGTGGCGGGGAATACTCACAGGAGGGAGGTCGGAGAAACGGGCGGGAGAAACATCCAAACTTGCCGAACAGATTCGCCGATGATGCCGCTCCTACCGCCGCGCGGTCCGTTCACCTCACCACACGGCAGCCGTCGTCCATTTCCTTGTGTCTCTCGACAGCCTACCCGAACTCGCACAACTCCGCCTTGCAGCCAATAACCTTTTGGTTACGTTATCACAATCAAACATCATCTTCTCATCCACACTCAAACTTTCACCGTCTTCCTCAGTTAGCCGCCATGTTCTTCTTCCGTGGTCACACAAGTCCCGCCCTCTGCCACCGTTCCTCTCCTTCCAATAGGCCCAAATAACTAAACAGCTCCTGAAAGTCTCTGATTGGCCGATGAAGTGCCCACCCCTGACCAGAGGCAATTCAACCCCTCTACAAGCCAGTCAATCCCATGTAGCTCGCCACAGTTTGAACGCTGGTTTGAACGGAGGGGTCAAAGAGGCCATCTATGTGAAGAGGGAATGACCGTCCCTGAACCATCTTACAATGCCGTGATTGCAATTATTCTCCAATCCTCTGTGAACAGTACGCATGGCCATTGTAATTCTAGTCAATGGTCCCACCTATTTGCATATGAAACCAATCGTTGGTTTCGGTCGTTATACAACTGTATTGTTTATAAGGGTGGGGATACCTTCAGTCAGTTGAGACTGAAGAGGTCACTTAGATGAGTGATGAAACATTTCTCTCAATAAACGCTGTGTTCAGATGAACTGATTCAACTTTCTAGTATCTCAACCCTAGATAACTCGGGTCTTGAATTTTCATCTATACCCATCCATCAAATTGTTTGTTTTTTTTTCCCCAGCAAACGAAAAGGGCTCCGCTTCTCATAGGCATCTTGGTGCTAAATGTGCCAGTATGTGCTTACTGCTGAAATGAAATGAACTGGTAAATTGCAATGTTGTTAGCTGATGCCACACATTAGTGGGGACACATAAACATTAAAGCGGTAACTGTAAGGCAGTGACAGTGGCAAAAACTCAGCGAACGTAAATGAGAGGAATAAATGTGAGGATTGAAAACCTGCCTAAGTATATATTATGTATAATTCATGTGTGCTCAGTATCTCTTGTTAGATTCAAATGTTTTCCCAAATTAATCTGTCAACCAGCAACAACTTTGACAAATACTGCACTTTTCTACTATTACTACTACTACTACTACTACTACTACTACTACTACGACTACTACAACTATTACCACTTTCAGCTGCTCCCGTTAGGGAGCGCCATAGCGGATCATCTGTTTCCATTTCTTCCTGTCCTCTGCATCTTCCTCTGTCACGCCAGCACCTGCATGTCCTCCCTCACCACATCCATAAACCTCCTCTTTGGCCTTCCTCTTTTCCTCTTCCCTGGCAGCTCCATATTCAGCATCCTTCTCCCAATATACCCAGCATCTCTCCTCCACACATGTCCAAGCCATGTCAATCTTGCTTCTCTTGATTTGTCTCCAAACTGTCCAACCTGAGCTGTCCCTCTAATATGCTTGTTCCTAATCCTATCCTTCTTCATCACTCCCAATGAAAATCTTAGCATCCTGGTTTATGATCCGCATATTTGATTTGGCAAAGATTTTATGCCGGGTGCCCTTCCTGACGCAACCCTCCGCATTTATCCGGGCTTGGGACCGGCACTAAGAATGCACTGGCTTGTGCATCCTCGGTGGCTAGATTAAAATACTGCAAAATACTATTTAAAAAAAAAGAAATACTGGTGAAATACTGCACTTTTCTGTCCATGCTATTAATTTGCAAAGAAAAGTGTCTGTATCCCATTTGATAAATGAGGCCCAATCCCAGCAAGACCAGGCTAAAGATGGCTTGACAGCTGCACACAGGATGGTAGCATGGAGATGCAAACAGACACAGAAAAGGAAGATGGAGACATTTTTCTCCCTATGCGACACAACCAATTATGTGACAATTAACTGTAGCCCACCGTGCACTTGGAGCTTAATATATGTAGTAAGAACTGAACTTCTTCATCCACCATGGATTTAGTACCATGCTACTGCCAATTCACCGGGTGAATGTCCACTCTCTGGCCAAAAAGATGGACAAACTCCTACTCATAAACGGAAAAAACGCAGACTTTTCCAGATCTGTCGCCCTGTGAGTCACTGAACCCAGGCTTAGGGAGCATATAATGAACAGTACACTTCATCTACCGCAGTTCCAACTCCTCTTAGTGGACAGTGAAATGGAGCTATCAGGAAAAAGACAGGGTGGTGGCATATGGTTTAATCTTTTTTTGTGACGCACTTTGTAAAATTGTTTCAGAAAAGTGCTATATAAATAACATTATTGTTATTATTATTATTATATGCTTCTATATAAACAAAGGTTGGTGTGCAGATGTCACAGTATTGAAGAAATCATGCAGCCCTCACTTAGAGACCTTTTTCCTTGACTGTAAACCATTTGGAAATGTTCCTCATTTATTCTGGGCGGTGTCTATATCCCACCCCAGGCCTTTGCTAAAGAGTCATTAAAACACCCGGCTGACCAAACTACAAATATGTAGCTCAAATATTCAGACTCCCTTCTCATTATCCTTGGGGATGTTAACAGAGCAAACCTCAGCCATGAACTGCCAAAATGTCCCACCAGGGACAAAAACACTCTGGGTCATTGCTACACAATATCAAAGGATGCCTACCGCTCTCTCCCTGGTGCAGCCCCGGGCTTCTCTCATCACTGGCTGATTCATCTTATCCCAACCTACATGCAGAAACTAAAATCTGCAAAGCAGTTAAAAGTGGTTAAAACTCTGAGGAAATGGACCAATGAGTCAAAACTGGAGCTCCATGCCTGCCTTGACTGCACTGACTGGAGTGTTTTTCAGGCTGCATCTACAGACCTGGATGAACTTAGTGACACTGTGACATCTAACATCAGCTTTTGTGAAGACATGTATGTGCCCACCAAAACTTTCTGTATCTTCAACAATAATAAGCACTGGTTCACAGCAAAACTCAGACAGCTTCGTCAGGACAAAGAGGAAGCCTACAGGGGTTGGAGGTAGGATTTGGTACAACAAAGCCAGAAATATACCCACAAAGGAATCAGAGTGGCAAAAAGGTGCTACCCTGAAAAGCTGAAAAACAGGTTTTCTGCCAACGACCCATCAGTCTGGAGAGGTTTGAAAGACATTACCACCTACAGGAGACCATCCCCCCACACTGCAGGGAACCATCAACTGGCTGATGACCTAAATGGGTTTTATTGCAGATTTGATAAGCAAACATTCACACCCCTCACCATCTCTGGCCACATCACATAGTCAACTGCACCCCCTGCCAGCCTCTCTCCCCTCCCCACCGACCCCCTACTCGCACTCAGGATCTGTGTTGAAGACTTGCACCAAGTCTTCCAGAGACAGAAGACCAGGAAGGCTCCAGGCCTGGATGGTGTGTCACCCTCCTGGCTGAAAGTCTCTGCTGACAAGCTGGCCCCCATTTTCCCACTGATCTTCAACAGATCACTGGAGCTGTGTGAAGTCCGCTCCTGCTTCAAGAGCTCCACTATCATCCTAGTCCCAAAGAAACCCCTATCACAGGATTCAATTACTAAAGGCCCTAATGTCTGTGGTCATGAAATCCTTTGAGAGACTGGTGTTGGCCCACATGAAGGAAATTTCAGGCCCCCTGCTTGACCCCCTGCTGTTTGCCTACCAAGCAAACAGATCAGTGGATGATGCAGTCAACATGGGATTGCACTACATCTTCCAACACCTTGACTCCTCGGGGACACATGCACGGGTCCTGTTTGTGGACTTGAGTTCAGCATTCAACACCATCATCCCAGATATCCTCTACTTCAAACGTATCTGGCTCACTGTACCAGCGCCCACCTGCCAGTGGATTAAAAACTACCTGATGGACAGGAGGCAGTCGGTGAGGCTGGGGAAAATCACATCCAGCACCTGGATAATCAGCACTCGCACCTCCAGGGATGTGTGCTCTCCCCTCTACTCTTCTCCCTCTACACAAATGACTGCACCTCAGGTGACCCGTCTGTTAAACTCCCGAAGTTTGTGGACAACACAACCATCATTGGCTTTATCCGAGATGGTGACAAGTCTGCATAAAGACGGGAGGTTGAACAGCTGGCCCTCTGGTGCAGCCATAACAACCTGGAGCTGAGCACGTGCAAAAGAATGGAGATGTCAGTGGCCTTCAGGAAGAGCCCCCCAACACTGCCCCCCCACCATACTCAACAGCACGGTGTCTGCGGTAAAAGCCTAAAGATTTCTGGGTTCCACAATCTCCCAGGTCCTAAGATGGGCATCCAACATGGATGGACGCAATCATCAAAAAGGTCCAGCAGAGGATGTACTTTCTCTGCTGGACCTACCTCAGGAACTGTTGATTCAGTTCTATCCTGTAATAATCCAGTCTGTCCTCTGCACAGCCATCACTGTCGGGTTTGGATTGGCCACCAAACAGGACAGGGACAGAGAGAAAATCATTGGTGCCAACCTGCTCTCCATTCAGGACTTATACACCTCCAGAGTTAGGAAATGGACAGGCAACATCACTGCAGACCCATCACACTCTGGTCACAACCTGTTCCAACTCCTCCCCTCTGGTAGGTGCTACAGAGCACTGTACCCCAAAACAACCAGATATAAAAACAGTTTCTTTCCATGTGCTGTCATTCAAATGAACACTTAACACTGTCAATAAGTACAACCATTTTGTATATACTGTACTCTACATTGTAGGTTACTGGTACATTCTGTCATGTCCATCTACCTCAGGTATGTATGTAAGTAACCTGCTAACATCTATTTCAGCATCTCTGAAATAGTCTCTGCACCATTGCACCTTATCACTTCTTATTTCACCCGTATAAGTCAATCCTTGTGTATATACGTATATCTGAAGATTGTTGTGTTGTAGTGTTGTTCTAGTATGTTAAGTACACTGTGAGAGCCACGAAAATGGAGTCAAATTCCATGCATGCGCAAACCTACAGGGCCGATAAACTTGATTCTGGTTTTGATTCTGATTCTGATGCAGAGGCCAAAGATGGCACGATGCCTATTACGTTTCTCTCAATAAACGTGTCCATATAAACTGATTCACCTTTCCGCAATTTATTTAGCAAACTTAGACAATTTCCAAGTTTGTGAGAGACTAAGTCTCAAAAACTTGAAAAGCTTCCTATATTCATTTGTTTACTATATGAGGGCTAAAACCCTATTAGACACCCACACTTAAAAAGTAATCATTGTCAAGGAGAAGGTTAGCTTGTTATTAATGGCAGGTAATTTCCATGCCATTATTCAACAAGTGTTTTTGTTTAAGAGGGCAGAGTACTCAGCGTAATTGAAAAATGAGCTACTTAATTTGTGGACAAAAATGAGAGGCTGGGTGGAGTATCACGCCAGTGTATTCTACTGCCAGCTTGTTGTCGGCCATAGAGGACAGCTTGGTTCTTCTACACTGCACTCCCACTGACCTCCTGCATCCGAGATTTGTTCCATGCCAAGATCAACCTCACATAGCAATGTGCACACGCAAGCACCTTCACACACTTGCAAATACATGCACGCACACACACACACGCGCACAGACACACACGCACACACACATAAACACACACACACAAACACGCACACATAAACACACATACACATACACAGACACACACCGACACACGTACACAAACAAACACACACATAAACACACACAAACACACACACAAGCACACACAAACACACAGACACACACAGACACAAACATACACACACACACAAACACACACACACACACACAAACAAGCCCACACACACACACACAAAAACACACACAAACACACACACACACAAACACGCACACACACAGACACACACGCACACGCACGTGAACAAACACACACGCACATGCACACGCACACGAACACGCACAGACACGCGCCTGAACACGTACACACATGAACACGCACACACATGAACACACACACACACACACCAACATGAACACGCACAGACAAACACACACGCAAATTAACACACACACGCACATGAACTCGCACGCACACACACTATTATTCCGATGGCGTGAAAAAAGTCTCAGTGGCAAAGCGTATAAAATGGCAGACGGGCATAAATCAAGAAGCCAAGTGGGAGCCCCCCCCCCGGCGCCCCCCCCCCCAAATTACTACGTGTTTTCGCCGAGACTTGTGCCAGTATCTGCCTGTATGACCTTTCGGTTTATTTTCCATGGACCATTGTGCGCTCTGGTAAAATACGCTACAGCACTCAGCAGGTTCGTGTGCATGACTAACAGAGAGGCAAACATCGGTTCACGTGAGCTGCCCGTGTGCTCTGTATTCAGCTCAGAGCGGGACTGTCAAAGGTGGGAGAACAGACAGAGTCAAAACCAAGCAGCCGCTCGGCTGATGTGTAGCACGTCTTCAACCGTTCAAGTGTGGAAAAATGGGAATTTGCGAAGAAAGAAAGGTCAGTGCCGACAACGAGGCAAATCTCTCGGTTGAGTTTTCATGTGACGAGTCTTATTTGTGTTTTCTTTGTTGCCTGTTTCTTAAACAACCACCAAAGAAACCATCCAGACCCACGGCACACCTGTGCTGCGCGTGCAGGTGGAGCACGTCATATTAAAGAAGCTTTTAGTTAGATTATGATTATTCTGGGGAATATTGAAATGCATAGTTCATATATCAGAGACTAACGAGCGCGCGTGGGAGCGGGTATTACTGAGCGTCCGTGGGGGGGGGGACAACTGGGAAGTGCAGATTAAGTCAAGTAACGACTTGCAAGCGACCTATTTTATCAATAGAGAAAATAAAGCCAAACAAAGACACTCTTGTCCTGCATGGTAACAGTGTGTCAGCCGTTAATTTGTGGGTTGAAGGAAATGTAAGTGAGCAGGCAGCCTACACCCTCAGAGTGCATCCAGGCTGCCTTGTGCAGCGTGTATGAGAATGCACTGAGAGTGTTTAAGACATGCGTGAGTTCACGATAAGAAAGGGCCTTATTAGTTGTCATTTACAAGCCTCTCGTTTCAACGAGTCCCACGGCGTCACGTGATTCGCAGTCAGCCGAGCAAAGCTGTTTGCGCTAAATGAGCAGCTCTCTTGAAATGAATGGGCCGCCAATCTCGATCCGTCACCCAGAGTTTAACACAACCCCGGTGTGAATATAGGGACAGATATTGATGCTGGATTGCAATCGGCTTTTGTGTGAGATTGTGGCGTTTGAAACGTAAAAGTGACGGCTAAGCTGCAGCTAGTTTATTATTATTATTGTATCTGGTTATTTTCTTGCCCGGTGCGGGATACGATACCAAGTGTACTGTACCACAAGGCGACATCACTAACCGCTCGGCTAAAGGGGCTAACGTGTCTTATTAGTAGTTTACATTATTATTATTATTGTATCCAGCAGACCCGATCCAGAAAGTTTCCGCAGGTTCTAAAATATGAAGTAAAGTCTAAGGTTTGTATAGTGAGCACATTCAATATTTATATATCTTTAATTTTGTTGAAATACGTTTAATTCATTCAGCAGTCCGTTTTCCAGGTTACAATATGAAGACAGAACAATTGCGTTCTGGCATCAGAACCAGAATTCGAATCAGAACCACTGTGACGTCAGAGAACCTATTGTATATAACAGCGTGCAGCGGCTGTGGACAGTCATTCGATTGCTTCACTGCGGACTGAGAGGTCAGACTCAGAATCACAGATGAGTGAGAAAGGAAAGATGGAGCAGGATGATGTTCACCACCAGAGACATTACAACACAAGAGTTGGTTTGAACCAAGACTCCCGTCAGCAGGAAGGCAGCCGGCAGGTAGAAACAGGCCAAGCCAGACAGGTGAGCGACAATGTGAAATAGTTCCTTTTAGTTGACTGGTTAACGTTGTCGCCTGCGGTACAGAAGATACGGGTTTGCATCCCGGCTGTGGAGACGGTTCCGGAGCTGCCCCCCGAATTCGCTACATTTACACCAATGTAGCAAATTCGGGGGGCAGCCCGGCCGGACCGTCACAGCCGGGACGCGAACTCAGATCTCCCGCATCGCGGGCGACAACGCTAACCAGTCGACTGAAGGGTCCGACCCAAGGGCTACCGAGCATATTCATCCGTGATCGTTACTTTGCCCAAGGGCCAACGTGTCTACTTATTCGTGTATGTTACAATGTTTTAGCAAGATGTGGATTTTCTTATTTGTAAGTGTCAGTCCACTGTTGGATTAAGTTTTTTTTTTTTCATGAAAATATAAGTGTATACTTCTTACTCCTTTTCGAACTGTAAGAAATAATCTGATGCATACAGAGATTTGTTCACTTAGTTTGATGTGTGGATTTGTTGATCACTTCAGATTATTGGCAATGGTTTATCTGTATATTATATCCTATATCAGTTTTGGCAAAAGTTGTAATTTAACTGATCCTGTTCTGTATTACAGTGTGCGATGACAGGAGAGGAGGCCAACAGGATGGAGAGACCCCTGACTGCAACACTGGAATTGAGGAGATGGAGAGGGCAGGGGCCTCGGAGTGAGGCGATACCCCCCACTGCATTGCAAGAGGACAGGAAGAGGATGAGAGAGGTGGAAGACTTCTTGCGAACATGCCTGGACAAGACTGCACATCTCCAGAGATTTCTCAAGGAGAGATCTATTCATGAAGAGCAACTCTTCAAATCCAAAGAGGCAAATGCCGCTCTTGCTGCCAAGGAGTCCATGGAGCGAGAAAATAAGTCAATTGAATTGCAAGAGGAGAGGATGAGGATGACAGAGGTGGAAAATCTCTTGCAAGCCATCCTGAACAGGACTGCACACCTTCAGAGATCTCTCCAGGAGAGATCTATTTATCAAGAGGAAATACTCTATCAGAATGAGACCCTCCAGACGGAATGTCTTCTCAAATCCAAAGAGGCACAGGCTGCTCGTTCTGCCAAGGAGACCGTGGAGCGAGAAAAGGAGTTAATCCTCCTGGACAAAGACAAGCTGCTGCAGGAGGTGGGGGCCCTGCAGAGAAATGCTGACCTGCAGAGAGCTGCTGCCCTGAATGCGGAGAAGTTAAAAACTGCTGCCATGGAGGAAACAAAGGCTCTGGTGGAGCGGCTTGAACGTCTCGCTGATGATGTCGAGATTTGGGAGCAGAGCAAATAAAAGAAGATGGCTTCTGTCCTCCTCCAGGCAGAGGAGGAGTTAAACAGACACCTCCAGCAGTGGCAGAAGAAGAAGGAGCATCTCCTTATTTATCAAAAGGAACTCCTGTGTCAGAATGAGACCCTCCAGACCGAGTGTCTTCTCAAATCCAAAGAGGCACAGGCTGCTCATTCTGACAATGAGACCATGGAGCAAGAAAAGGAGTCGATCCTCCTGAACAAAGACAAGCTCCTGCAGGAGCTGAAGGCCCTGCAGAGATATGCTAACCTGCAGAGAGCTGCAGCCCTGAAGGCAGAAAAGTTAAAAACTGCTGCCATGGACAAAAAAAGGCCCTGGTTGAGCAGCTGGAACACCTCGCTGACAATGCCGAGCTTTGGGAGCAGAGCAAAGAAAAGAAGATGGCTTCTGTCCTCCTCCAGGCAGAGGAGGAGTTAAATAGACACCTCCAGCAGTGGCAGGAGGAGCAGGAGCATCTCCTTATTTATCAAAAGGAACTCCTCTGTCAGAATGAGACCCTCCAGGCCGAGTGTCTTCTCAAATCCACAGAGGCACAGGCTGCTTGCTCTGACAGGGGGCCATGGAGCAAGAAAAGAAGTCGATCCTCCTGGAAAAAAACAGCGTCCTGCAGCAGACAGAGGCCCTGCAGAGGGATGCCGCCCTGCAGAGAGACGCAGCCCTGAAGGGGGAAACAGCCTCTCCTGATGAAGAGGAGATGGAGGCCAAGGGAGAACATAGGGTCAAGTCCAAGAAGGGTCGCATCCGGCGCTTCTTTGGGAGGCTGATGAGGATGTTTTGATGCATTTGTTCCCCCTTTGACAGAGACTTTTGTTGAAAGAGCTCTTCATTCTTTGAACCCACTAACCAATGGCCAACAACGGCTTAAAAAAATAAAATGACCTCTCTCTGTCTTTGCAAGCCATCCTGAACAGGACTGCATACCTCCAGAGATCTCTCCAGGAGAGATCTATTTATCAAGAGGAAATCCTATCAGAATGAGACCGTCCAGACCGAGTGTCTTCTCAAATCTGAAGAGGAACAGGCTCCTCATTCTGCCAAGGAGGCAATGTAGTGAGAAAAGGAGTTGATCCTCCCAGACAAAGACAAGCTCCTGCAGCAGGTGGAGGCCCTGCAGAGAGATCCTGTCCTGCAGATAGCTGCCGCTCTGAATGCGGAGAAGTTAAAAACTGCTGCCATGGAGTAAACAAAGGTTCTGGTGGAGTGGGTGGAATGCCTCACTGATGATGCCAAGCTTAGGGAGCAGAGTAAAGAAAAGATGGCTGCTGCCCTCCTCCAGGCCGAGGAGGAGTGTCCAGCAGTGACAGGACGAGAAGGAGCATCTCCTTATTTATCAAAAGGAACCCCCTCTGTCAGAATGAGATCCTCCAGAGCAAGTGTCTCCTCAAATCCGAAGAGGCACAGGCCGCTTGCTCAACCAAGGAGGCAATGGAACGAGAAAAGGAGTCGATCCTCCTGGACCAAGACATGCTCCTGCAGCAGGTGGAGGCCCTGCAGAGAGATGCCACCCTGCAGAGAGACGCTGCCCTGAAGAGGGAAACATCCTCTCCTGATGAAGAGGAGAAGGAGGCTAAGGGAGAACATAAGGTCAAGTCCAAGAAGGGCTGTGTGCGGCGCTTCTTTTGGAGGTTGAGGAGGATGTTTTGATGCTGTTGTTCCCCCTTTGACAGAGATCTTTGTTGAAGCCCTTGTAGATACAGCTCTTCTCTCTCCAAACCCACTAACCAATGGCCAACAACGGCTTAAAAAAATAAAATGGCCTGTCTCTGTCATTTTTTCGTTGTGTTTTGTTATCAGTCATTTATAATACTTAAAAATGAGGATAAATTGACATTACAGGGATATAAGCATATCAAGTGCGTCTTGTGTACTTGTATGTAACTTGTATGAAGTCTGTTTATATTCATAAATACTTTGATGAAATATGTAGTATATATTTAGAATGTTACCGATGGAGTTAATCAAAAAACAAATGCAGTGGATGTGAGCATCTTCAGGATTGTAGCTCCGATTGTATTTTTGGTGTTACTCAGCTGTTATGTTCACTACTAAATGCCTTCCAGAGCATTTTAAAACACTGAAATCAAGTAATTGGTGAGATATTCTTGGCTTGGTGGTCCTGTCTTGTAAAGGACTCACTTTTTAAACAGTGTGAGTATTGAATGACTGTGTCCCCTGGTACGTTTGGCGTAGGCAGAAAACACAGTGTGGGTGGGCACAGAGAAAATCAGGTGGGCCTAGCCCGTCCAAGACCAATCATACTTAATAGGTTCAGAAACGCATATGTTTACCAAAACAGGCCACTGAAATGACACTTTCCCGAATACAACACAGTTTAATCATACAAGGCTTATACATCATCAGAGGCCATGTTACACACCAACACCAACATTAACAGCATGTCATAGCCTGGCACGGCGGCCATATAAACCACACACACACACACACACACACACACACACACACACACACACACACACACACACACACACACACACACTCATACAAACACACACACACAAACATACACACATATACACACAAACACACACACACACACACAAACACACACGAACACACACACATACACAAACAAACACAAGCACCCATTCACACACAAACACACACAAACAAATACACAC
Source organism: Lampris incognitus (assembly GCF_029633865.1). Taxonomy (NCBI): domain Eukaryota; kingdom Metazoa; phylum Chordata; class Actinopteri; order Lampriformes; family Lampridae; genus Lampris; species Lampris incognitus. The sequence goes on from NC_079226.1 coordinate 30,976,222, forward strand.
ACACATGCGCACGCACACACACACACACGTTTGTACTTCTATTTTTGTGGGGACCCCTCATTGACTACATTCATTCCCTAGCTCTTAACCCTAACCTTAACCATTATAACTACATGCCTAACCTTAACCCTTACCCTAACCTTAACCTAATCCTAACCTTAACCCTGAACCCAAGTTCTCACCCTAAAATAGACTCTTCAAGACATGAGCACTGGCCAAAATGTCCTCAATTTGCAAAAATTTCCTCACTCCGATGCTCTAAAACTCAAATTGGTCCTCAAAGATAGACGTACAAGTATGCACACACTGTGTGTGCATGCGTGTGTGTGTGTGCATGCGTGTGTGTGTGTGCATGCGTGTGTGTGTGTGTGCATGCGTGTGCGTGTGTGGGCTAAAGCACAGTGCTACAGGACAGGCTCCTGTGGGCAGATCTGGCTCAAGGTCATCGAGTCCCATCACAGATATGATACATTGGTATCCATTAGTGTTATCTCTTTGTCCTCAGCTCACACACACACACAGACACACACCTGCTCTCTCAGCCAAGCTGCCTGAACTGCAGCAGTAAGTTTCCATTAACCACACACGTGACCTCCTCTCCCAGCCATCTTTCCACTTCTGATGCCATAGAGACAAAAACATGCACACACATACACACACACACACACACACACACACACACACACACACACACACACACGGGTCGGTTTATGTTTCCGACCTGCGACGTCCAAGTGAAAACATACAGGTCACTGTGTCGGATCAAAACAAAGGCAAGGCCAGTTTTAAGCTTAAAACGTGTTGCCTTTATTACAGAAAATCAAGCCGTATCACAATAAATAACATTAGCGACCCCTGCGGTGGGCGGGGCTCTGACGGTGGCGCTTGGTGTGGGTTTGAAAGTTCTGGTTCCTTCTGCGTTGAGCATGGTTTCCAGATACTCGGCGGGTTTCCGTCCAGAGGAGGTTTTAAAGGTGCTCGTAATTTTATGTTTCCTCCACCTGAATAAACAATTTGGGAAATTTTGCATTTCAGCAACGCGGCCCGTGCTATCAGCAACTCCAAATGAAGGTCAAGCTTGGGTTTTCCTCACAACATAAAAATGGACCCATACAGTGTGACTCAAATGTAACAAGATAGCATGGTTTTCATAGCAAACGTTGATATCGAACTTCAAAACATACACCAGTTACGGAAGGCGTGTTATGAGTCAACGTGATCCCGGATGATGGAAAATCCCCATCACATGTAGAAGAAGCTAAAAATGAATGTTGACCCCCCCCCCCCCGCAGCTCGCAGGGCTCCTGTTAATGGCTGTGTCCAAAACTCTCAGGCTTCATAACTACTGACACGGGCCGGCTAAGTCAGAAGGCATATTTAGAGTCTTAATGAGATCCATCATGCCCCAGCTCCCTAACGACCTGCCAACGATGCTAATTTCAAGTGTATGCCATAAAAAGCCGGTGCCAACAAACAGTAGGAGGCTGTTTGCTAAGATGTGCCCTGTAGCTCTGTCTTCCAGATATAGTCCACGGTCCTGTGAGAGACGGGGTCTCGAGTGATCCTAGAGTCCTTTGGCAACTGATGGGGAAAAACAGTGCTACTTTTTTATTAACTTTGCCACTCCGGGGGCGTCCAGGTGGCGTGACGGTCTATTACATTGCCTACCAACACGGGGATCGCCGGTTCGAATCCCCCGTGTTACCTCCGGCTTGGTCAGGCATCCCTACAGACACAACTGGCTTTGTCAGCAGGTGGGAAGCCGGATGTGGGTATGTGTCCCGGTCGCTGCACTAGCGCCTCCTCTGGTTGTTGGTCGGGCCGCCTGTTCGGGGGGACTGGGGGGAATAGCGTGATCCTCCCACGCGCTACTTCCCCCGGTGAAACTCCTCACTGTCAGGTGAAAAGAAGCGGCTGGCGACTCCACATGTATAGGAGGAGACATGTGGTAGTGTGCAGCCCTCCCCGGCTTGAAGGAGTGGGTTAACTGGCCCACCACTCCAGTGGCGGGGTGGGGAAACGTGATTTAATGGCTATATAATACTGTCAGTACAAAACATTACACTGTGCATATCAAACAAAACAAAAAGAGAGAGCATGGGGTTGTATTAAAAAAGCACATCTTTATTAACCAAAATACTCAAAGATTTCAGCTAATGAAAATAAAAAAATAGAAGTAAAATGTAAGATCGGTAGCTCAGTCCGTATGGCTAGATAGGCACGGCGACCAGGACTCTGGGTTTTCTGCCTGCACCTGTAAGGTGGTGTGGGAGAGGGAGACCAGGCAACGCCCCCCACAGGAGACTGGCAGGCGAGCTCTGTCATACAGAAACCATCCAAGCAGAGCTCCCACCAACACAGTCATTGAGCTCTCTCTGTATGTGTGTGTGTGTGTGTGTGCGCGCATGTACATCCCTTTGGTTTCACAATTATGAATTGTTGTTTATTCTACACGTAAAAACTGTACATGATGTGTGCGTTTGTGTGTGTTTGTATAAATGTATGTGTGTTCATGTTCCATCAGTCTCTGTATAAGTTGCCATTTGCACTCATGTGGCAGCGGTGGTTTCGGTGTACATATATGTGTGATTTCTTGTGCTAGCATAATGTGCATGTCAAAAGTTATTTATCAGCATTTCTCCTCATCCATACGACTAAAACAGTCCCCAAAACCTCTCCCCGTTCTCTCGTCTGAGCCCTACCCACCCGTCTCAGACGTGGGCGCTCTTGGCGTGGTTGGTTGAGGAGGCAGCCGGCGGGTTGCCCCCTCCTTGTTTGGAGTAGTAGAAGCGGTTGTTGTCCTGGTAGGAGCGGGAGGAGGACTCCGAGGAGCAGCAGGTGATCATGGCTCCCCCAAGCAGGGAAAAGACAGAGCCGACCCAGCCGGAGTACAGGGAGAAGCCGAAGGACATGAGGCCTTGATCCTGGTGGGCTCCGATGGGGAACCACACCGTGGAAACGATGCCACACAGAGCTGGAGAGAGACAGAGAGACAGATGGTTTTAGCTGGATCGGGGACGCAAAATGCAGTGAGTGAAAGCAGCCGATATGCTTACACACACATGCTGCCTCGTCAACAACATGACAAATTGTGTGACTTAAGTGGAGCCACAAAATGGTCAAAATGGGATGAACCTGAATCGGGCTGTCCTGTATCACGTATGCTCAGGCCTGATCATAGCAAGTTTTATTTGTCTCTTTACGCCACACTTCCTGTCTCTCAATACTAATCTGTCATAACAAAGGCCGAACCTGCCCAAAAACATCATTGAAAAAAAGCTGTGCACACACATTTTTGGACTATTTGCACAGGACATGGGAGAATAACGTTTAGTTGCTGTCCACTGGTGTGTGTGCACACTACAGGTATGCAAACATGGAGAGAAGTGGGTGTTATTGGAAAAACTGTGCACGCCCATCGCCCTTTTGGTGGTTCCCATCGGAGCCATCCTTTCAGATTACCTGTGAAGTCTAAACATCGATCCTGTGTTTTGTCTGGGCAGCAGAGTCGTATGGCTGGTATTGTCCCCATTTCTCTGTATTGCTGGTCACCTGCCGTGTCAGATGATATTGCTGATTGTTACAGCAAAATCTATGACCAACACCAAATTGTGACCCGCAAGTATTGCAATTTTGGGATTTGCAGTATGAAACCAAACTATTGTGACCACTAGTCAATGCTAAATCCATTAAAACTGAGGAAACTAACTATAACCACTTTAAGGGTCTGGCAGCATTGCTGGTGAGTTAGCAGTATGAGTAAAACGCATCGTGTATTTACAGATTGCATGAAATTAAAGGGATATTATTCAATATCTAGGCTGGGAGAGCTGGAGTTGGATCGGCTTGGAGAGTTTGGTCTGCTGCGTCCTGTGGGCCCAGGGACCACCGCCCTGCCCAGAGCTGCACCCGAAGAGGAAACACCGAGGGCAGTCTGACTGGACACGGAAGATGGGCAAGCTAAGCTAACTGCTAGCCCATGCAGACTGACAGTTCCGACAGTCATCCTGGCTGGCGTTCGCTCTCTTGGAGAGTGAAAACATTTTTTTTATATGTTAGATATATGTTTTTGTAGTTTTTGTAGTTTTTCGTAGTTTGGATATATGTGTTCTTGTAGTTTGGATATGTGTTTTTTGTCTTTCTGTTGCATTGCTGTTGCATTGCGTACATGAAATGAAATGACAAATAAATGTTCTTGAGTCCCGATTCATTGGATTTTGTAGATACAGTTGCAGTAGTGGGGACACACTGGCCAACAACACACACATGTAGTCCAAGAAGAGTCCCTCTCATCTTGTTGTTAGAGGGTTGGTTTTTTTTGTTGTTGTCAAACAACTATCCTACATGGGTTACAGCAACAATACAAGGCAAGACCTACCTAACGGAGTACTGACCGGAGAGCAATACGAGTCAATGGTGTTGATTCCCCATATTTGCATTTTGATATACTATAATTAGCACAAAAAGTAAGGAAATGTGTGTTTGGTAGATTATTTCTTTGTTGTAACAATGCTTCTTGGCAATAAATCTTATACCGTTGGAAAGCCTGTTTATTTCCCTTTTAAATGGGGCCACATTTGTAAGGAACATACATTTATGGGATGAGCAGCAGAGCTGAGTATGTGGGTCGCGCCCATGAAAAATTTGCCAAATCTTCTCTGCCAATGCCAAACAGCTTATTTTGCTGCTGCTGTTGACTCTTGTTTTGAGCTTCTGGTACCCCAGCTCCTGACAATCAGCTGCCTGATATAAGATTTATTGCCAAGAAGCATCGTTACAACAAACAAATAATCTACCAAACACACATTTCCTAACTTTTTGTGCTAAGTTTATATGGGGGGGGGGGGGGAATCCTCACTGGCGCAAAAACGTGCTACCACCCAGAGCATCGGGGAGGAAAAGCGACGGATGGATTATATATGCATTACATGTTTTACAAAACAGGAGTAAGACATGCAGATTAGCACTTTCTTACTTAATGACGGGCCATTTGTCATTATTCGTTCTCTACTCGTTCCAGTGGAGTCTGGTGTCTCTCTTTTGTGGAGGGGCTCTGGTATCGGGACAATACACAGGGTGGTGGAAACGGTTTTCATCAACAAAATGGGCATTGGAAAAGTCTTTAAAAAGAAGGTCACAGGTGCTGGGAGTTTTATTTGAGGGACATGGGCGCTGGAAAAAAAAGAAGCTGACTGTAAACATTAAAAATAGCTAAGATCAGTAAACTTTGGTGAGTCAGAGGATGAGTTTCCATGAATGAGGCAGGGCATGGAGGAGAGGAGGTGGAGGAGAGGAATGTGCAATAGGGTCTGGAGGAAAGGGTGGGTGGGTTACCAGGAACTGTATGTGTTTGTGTGAGTAGATGTGTGTGTATGTAAAGTGTGTGTGCGTGTGTGTGTGTGTGTGTGTATAGGAAGGCAGTCACATACTGCATCCTTTACTTTCAGCACTTCATAAGCCTTTGAGCTGGGGTTAAGCGAGGTCAGGGTGAGTGAGCGGTGCATGGAATATGGGAGTGTGTAGCCTACGCTAGGTCACACACACATGTAGGGGTGTGTGTGTGTGTGTGTGTGTGTGTGTGTGTGTGTGTGTGTGTGTGTGTGTGTGCAGTAACTTGAACGAGTGAATTAGTGCCTGGCCATGACGCCTCACAGTTCGCTTTGTTGTCTTTGTGAACTGAATTTGAGGGTGTGCACGCAATACTGTAAGGTTCTCAGCGGCTTACCGACTATGAGTATGAGAACCCCTCCCAGGACGGAGCGTTTGTTCTTGGAGCTCTGCGGCTCGTCTCCCAGGCTGATGCAGGGCATGGACATCAGGACCAGTAGGACAGCCGGGAGGCCCAGGATCGAACCCGTGATCATCAGAGCGCGAGTCGTCTGGATGTATGCTGTAGACAAGCAACGCCATCCAGTTAAAAGATATTCCTCAATGCAAAAATATCCCTCAATACAAATTCACGCAAGAGCCTGCAGGTCAAGATACCAACAGGAGGAAAATGACGGCACATCGCTCATAAAAATAAATAAAATAAAGAATAAATAAATAAATAAATAAATAAATAAATAAACTTTCATGACTCACAGTTAAGTGGATAATATAGACTAGCAGTTGGAAACAACGGATTGCAGGTCCTCATTAAAGAAAACAGCAGGAGGATAAGGGTTCGAGCCAAACAGAATAGAATAGAATAGAATTATTTAATTTCCAATTCAGAGTGAGTTGTTACAAATGTAACAAGTCTCTACAGACGGCTACATTGTTGTAAGGGAGCAGAATACAAGTGTCCTGTGCTTACCTGGCAGGTCCAGTATCTGAGTGAAAGACACGCAGTGGTACAGAGCAGTGGAGATGACACACTCGGCCCATGGCCCCTTGGCTCCCAAATCGTCCATCTTTTTACAGGTGTTCAAACCGTATTTGCACATCGTCACCCAGTCGTTGGTGGCCGTCGCGATCACGATGCCCACCCAGCCGATACAGCTGATGAGGAAGCCGCTCAGTTGGATGCAGGAGTTTGCCATGGCGCGGGCGCTGCGTAAAACCAGGAGTCCCCAGGTGTAAAACCGTTACAGACCGCACAACCCAAGCTCAGGACGGGATAAGATGGACTGGCTTTCGACGAGGCGACCAAACACCGTATGGGAACTGGGGTGTGAGAATTAATATTCCACCAAATTAATCCAGTGCAACCTCTGGTTATCCCCCCTCTCAGCTGGATAGGTCCATGGGGCGGGCTGCGTTGCGCACTCTAAAAGACCTGTGCTTTCACATCAACGCGGGTTTTATAGAGGGGAGTTCATTGGGGAGGAGAAGAAAAAAAAACTTTCCAAAAAAAGTTCAGCCAATCAGATACCAAGAGTCGAAAAGCAAAACACGCATCTCCTCTCTGCCTTTTCTCTCGCAGCGGTTTATGCGCACTGCCCTTTTCTTGGGCCAAGCGAGGGAACAAACGCTGGACGTCTGGGTACCTCGTCTTGTTTGGGATGATTTTGCTGCCATCTACTGGCAGTGTTGCGTTTTGTCCAACCCGTCGCTTCGTCTAAAGTCCATGGCCAATACCTTTTTTCTTTTTTTTTTTGATGTTTCTCAGCCTACAGGGCGATACTACATGTGCTTGAGGACTGTTCTCATCTTTTTTAAGTATTTAGGAAACGGTAAAAAAAAGTTTAGGGTACGGTCCTGGGTACCGGCACCCCCCCCCTCACACACACACACATACACACACACACACACACACACACACACACACACTTCAACCCTTGGGTTGTTGTGAGGAGGGTGCGTGGACACCCAGGAGGACTAAAAACAAAACCTGTCAAAGGGCGGATGAGTTCCTCTGTAAACCAACGGCCATCCATACCTGGAGAGGAGATGGGGACCACCAGGTACCCCCCCTACTGACACACAATAATGACTCAACCAAACCCAATTACCATAAACGGTGGAAGAGACTTGTGGAGGCATCCGCTGTGCTCCTACGACCTCCATAGGTTTCGGAACTGATGATGATGATGATGACAAAAGTTTGAGAACAATGCCCCCAACCCCCACGCCCAGTGACCCATTCCTATCCAACTGCAACACATTCTCTTAGTACACACACACACACACACACACACACACACACACACACACACTGCATGAGACTTGCAAATCTTGTTCACTGAACTGAAGGTTCAGGCTTTAGGGAGTCATAACTATGGGATATAAGAGGTCCTGTTGAATTTTGGCCAGCAACTTTTTTCTTTTTCTTTTTCTTGCCCACGTGCAACATAAATTTTTAGCAACGTACCAGCACGCTCCTAATCCCTCACCTCTATTTGCTCACGATAAATGATGGTGATTTTGATTGTGATTTTGGCTCTGATTTTGATTTTGGGTCACATCTGATCAGCTGTCAGTCTTTATGCAGGATCTATAAGTTACCGATAGGAGGCGATATAGTCTAACTTTATCTTCGAGGCCAACAGTTCGCTGTTGAACAGCTGCAGGACATCCTTTTTACAGACGCCGCTGAAAGGAGTTAAGTATGTCCCCCATTACTCACATTGATCCAGCAATGTCGCTGTGACATATCCATCAGTCAAAGAGGAAGATAGCGAGAACGAGGTAGTGTTTATACTTCCACAAGGTCAGCAACTATAATGACTTGTCTGGCCCAGTTCCTCCGTGTTTTGTCTGTTGCCTCTACGTGTCTTATCGCTTGTCCACTCGTTCCTTGTTTTAAGTCCCACAGTAAGACACTACGCTTGTATGTTTGCGCATGTTTGATGATGCGCATGCGCGTGTGCGTGTATGTATTACACCTGGCATTAACATGCGTCTTGGATGATCCGCCGCCGGATCCTATTCATTTCCTATGGAGTAGGAGATCCGGTCGCGCGGTGCATGTTAGATGCGGCACGCGGAGTTGATGGAGCATTCATCCTATCTGAATTTGCACAAACACCCGACCTCAACTATATGCAAATGACTCAATTCGGGCCACTGAACGCTCTGGCCGGTGGGGGTGCCTAGTTTTTGGTTTGTCCGTTTTAAACATGGCGGCCGAGTCGCGAACTTTCTCATTTGACAGTATACTAAAACATGTTTCTGAAAACATCCGAGGCCAGAAATAGGCAATGCGGTTTGACCTGAGTTTCGCAAGCCATTCTCTGGACAGACTCATTTGCATAAAGTTGAGGTCGAGTCGTGTTTATGCAAATTCAGAAAGGTCCGTCAACTCGCCGCGCTGTACCCATCATGCACCGCGCGGCCGGATCTCCTGCTGTCCATAGAAAATACACAAAATCCACTGACTTGACAACAAATCCAGTGTGTCCGCACCTCAAGTACAGATGTGAATGTGCCCAAGAAAGACGCATGGAGACCTTAATGCTCAGACCACATTCAGAGGTGGTCTGGCCACATTGTTTTATCAGAATTTACGCGAATGTGTCCTGCGCCACACTGAAAGACCGCCTACTCAACTGACGTCCTCTGCGTAAGCAGAAGTATGTACTCATTTTCGCACCTGCAGATTGGGCACGGGAAGTGTATTGCTGCCTCCTGCCAGTTAAAAACAACACATTTGGTCTTCGCAAACGGGAATTATGTACGTGTTTATTTGCATATAGATCGGGGAAGTGAGAGGCGATCATAAGTGGCCACTCGAGATGCATGTGGAGACGCATTCTAATGGCAGGTGTGAAGTGCTGTCCACTTGTGATCGGATCACCCAAGAAGCATTTTAATCATCATCATCGGTAGTCACTATGGGTCGAGTATGACCGGGGTCCCTCTGGGTCCTCAGGTGGGTGTAGAGGCCGATCCTGGAGCCGCAAAATGGGAGGACGCCTGCGCGTGACAGCTTTTTACGTGGAGCGGCTGATGCGCCTGCAGCCACCACACGGTCCTTGGCAGGGGGTGGCCAGAGTCCAATGGCATGGAGAACCAAGACGGTTGGAGACCACCCTCTGTTGCAGCTTTCATCTGCCTTCACTGCTGTTGTGACCTGGAGACATCTTCCGCCAGTTCCACCATTGAGGTCTTTGTTGGATCACGCTTCGTCCCCCTTGACCTATCCGCCTTGGGTGACCCTACCAGGAGCCAAGCTCTGCGCAGTATAGCTCTTAGGATCATCAGTACATGCAAGCTTCACCACGGCAAGGTGGCAATCCAGGAGAAGACGCATATTAATACCAGGTGTAAACAGGGCCTTTGTGTATGTGAATGTGCATTACACAACTGTGGTGGGGAAAAGCAAGATACAAACACACTGTAGATCATCTGGATAAGTAGCGTGAGCCAGCCAGCCATGTAAGCAGACACCGTTCCGCTCCATCTCTCTCACCGTTACTCTCTGTCTCCTTTATCTCGATCTCCCCGTTAGTCTCTGTCCCTCTCATTGCACCCCCTTACACTCCCCTAATGGAGCTGTCTGGTTTGTTAGTGTAGGTAGACAGACAGACAGACAGACAGACAGACAGACAGACACAGACAGACAGACAGACAGACAGACAGACAGACAGACAGATAGATAGATAGATAGATAGATAGATAGATAGATAGATAGATAGATAGATAGATAGATAGATAGATAGATAGATAGATAGATAGATAGATAGATAGATAGATAGATAGATAGATAGATAGATAGATAGATAGATAGATAGATAGATAGAATGTGGGGAACTACACCTGAGAGTCTGGGGCTACATCCACGCTAATGGTCGAGGCCTTCATGTTGAGAAGGTGAGAGAGGACGTCAACTGTAAAAGAAAGACAGAATAAGTGAGACTATTAGAGGGAAAATGTTTGCATGAAAGATATAGAGCTAAAGGCACAGATAAAGAGAGAGAGAGAGAGAGAGAGAGAGAGAGAGAGAGAGAGAGAGAGAGAGAGAGAGAGAGAGAGAGAGAGAGAGAGAGAGAGAGAGAGAGAGAGTCACACGGAAGGAGTGTGAGCGAAATATCCCTCCATAATTCCACAGGCCGTTTGTCTGATACGGCAGGAGTGAGACGGCAAGGGAATGGGAATATTATGCTAATGGGGTGAGGATGGCAACGGCGATGCTGACAGTGAGGGATGATGGGATTTGAGCTCTCCTGAGGAGGGAACGACGGGCGGGCGGGTGACGACATAGATGGCGGATGAATGTACCGGGAGCGGGGCGGGGGCGACTTTAAACCAGGATAGTTAGGTTGGAGTTAGGGGGGGAATCGTGGCGGCGTAACTCTTCTTCCTCCCTTCATACAGTGCCCCGACTGTCAGTCAGGAGATTAGGCGAGATGAAGAGGAATGGCGCTCCCTTTGTCTAAACTAAGACGAGTGGTCAAATCGTGGAGAGTTTGCAGTGAATGAGGGATGAAGGTGGAGGGCAGTGTCAGAGAGAGCGGAGGAGGAAAGGGCACCTCTGTAAGCCGGCCCACTAAGGTGGAGCGGCAGTCATATTGGATGAGTCATCTCGGCTCCACGACAGTGACGGCTGCTTTGTCAAATAGTTGTCATGTTACAATGTCGGATTAACGGGAGTGAGAGGCCGAGTAGACAGCCCGGTTCACACAACGTGCAGCCATTTTGCATTTTCTTTAATAATGCAACGCTGTACATCTATATTTAGGAGGAACCATATCCCCTTAACGTCACTTTCACCGTTCAATGGCTTAAAAATACAGTTCATCCATTTTGCAAGTGTGCTTTTGATTTGGTGAACCAAGGATTTGGACCCCCATCTATGCTGCCAAATAGCTCTGGGAGATCGACGTTTTTCTCTATTTGAAACAAGTGAATCAAAACAGGCATTTGGCAGCCCCATTAGAGCCCCCACGGGGCATTTTGGTCACTTAGCAATACGCATTTAACACAAAAAAAGATAGCTTTAGTACGGTGGTAAATCTCAATCCGATCTGGGAGCTCATTTGTTTAGCTTGGACGCATGGAGATGAGAGGTCGTCTGTGTATTTCGACCGCTGCGTTCTCAAATCCTCGCATTTTTTTCCCAGTCTGCTCAATTTGGATTGACCCTATTATGCTTTAATGCAAGAATTTAACCCAGCAAGTCCGAGTGCTAACCTTTTCCACTATTTTCATTTTCTTTCCTTTTTTTCCCCGGCTCTCGCGTGCTCTGGACCTCACACATCTGATTGTGTGTTCCCTGGTTGTAATTCAGGGCTCGTTACCAGATTCCCCCTTCAGAAGCTCAAAAGATGCAATATTTATAGTGCTATGCAAAGCAGATTTTGGACCGCGTTGGTCCGGTAGCAGACCATAATGGCATCCCGGCCCTCTCCGGGAGTTTTTGGCAAATTTGCTGCTTGATTATTCCTCTTGATATTTGTTATACCCGCGTCTGCTTTCATGCATGTTTCATTGACAGTGTTTCTGTTGTTGTTGCCGTTGCCGTTGTGTGCAGGAAACATTATCATTTGAGAAGCAATTGGCTGCTAGTGTCCATCACGGAGTGTTTGTTCTCCTTGTGGGATTACGATGGAAATATATGGGTGGTTTTTTTTAGCTGTTTCAATGTTTTTTGATATGCACTTCTCATCTGGGTATAGATGTGTATGTGTACGGCCCATTCATCTTGTGAAGCATCCAGAATGCCTCGTGTGCCGTGGAAATGTACCCTACCATCATACGCGGCGGAATCGAATGAAAACAAACCGAATTCACGGGAATAATGCAGAACCGCCGAGACATCTCAGGAATCCCGTTAAAATGGATCCACATGCATGTTCCGGTCATGTTCTTCATCCATGTTGGAGGAAGCATAGATAAATAAATACATAGGAATAGGCCCGCTATGCTTATCTCTCAGCAAACAAACGCCAAAAACATCATCCTCATCTGTGACTCTCATCACAGCTCCATGTAATAATGTCAATCTGTCAGTCAAACTCAGTTGTGGGTTTTTATTCTTCTTTTTTTATTCTTTATTTTCATACCAGCAACCATTTTGTTTCTGTGTATATGTCGTCGTTTTCTTTTGGGGGGGGGCCTTCACCCTTTTTCTCCCAAATTATGTCCGGCCAATTACCCCCCTCTTCCGAGCCGTCCCGGTCGTTGCTCCACCCCCTCTGCCGATCCGGGGAGGACTGCAGACTACCACATGACTCCTCCAACACATGTGGAGTCGCCAGCCGCTCTTTTCAGCTGACAGTGAGGAGTTTCCCCAGGGGGATGTAGCGCGTGGGAGGATCACGCTATTCCCCCCACTTCCTCCCCCCTGAACAGGTGCCCCGACCAACCAGAGGAGGCGCCAGTGCAGCAACCAGGACACCTACTCACGCCCAGCTTCTCACCCGCAGACATGGCCAATTGTGTCTGCGGGACGCCCGACCAAGCTGGAGGTAACACGGGGATTCGAACGAGAGATCCACCATGTTGGTAGGTAACGGAATAGACCGCTACGTTACCCGGACCTACGTTACCCTACGTCGCCATTTTCAAACGCTGTGTTTCTCAATTTGTCACAAACACCCTTCTATGACTCCAAAAAATGGCTCCCACAGTGGCCCAGGTGAGGCTCTGCGGTGCCTCAAGAGGCTCTCGTCTCCGAGAGGGCCGAAGATGACCGAACAGACGGACGGAAGCGTGCCACAGCAATGTGGGGGGGTGGGGGGGGGGGCGAGTCACCACTTGATTTGTGCTTGACTCTCTTCCGTGTCTGTGCTGTAGCAGCCATCGCTCACCGCTAACTGTGTTAGCCATTAGTATCAATTAATCACAACAAGCACCGTTGGCCATTACGCTCAATACGTCACCACCGGCACTGCTGACTACCATAGACTGCTCAGAGGAGGACGGTGCAGCACAGCTCCTCCGCTCTGGTGAGAAGATGAGAGATACACGTGTCATTCTCCAGAGGGAGAGAGAGAGAGACAGAGAGAGAGAGAGAGACAGACAGACGGGGGGGGGGGTGATTTATGTGTAATTTGGGCCCTTCTGGATGTAAGAGCAAAGCCTCTGTCAACATGGTAAATATACTCCCAGTATTTGTCATAATAGTCCATTAAGGGCAAGACAAGATTTACTCAGGTGGCAGGCCAGGGGTGAAAGCAGGGGATTAGGGAAAGAGCATTTTGTTTTTCAAGAAGCATATTTTAAAACACTCCAGAAAGTTGGCACCTAAACAACGACAACAAAAAAACTCCCCCATTAAGCGATAACTCGTGCTCACTCTCTCTCTCTCTCTCTCTCTCTCTCTCTCTCTCTCTCTCTCTCTCTCTCTCTCTCTCTCTCTCTCTCTCTCTCTCTCTCTCTCTCTGTTCATTTCAAATTGCTTAAATTAGCTTCCTCATCGTCTTCTTTATAATCCTGCTCCCCTCCCCCTTTCTCCCATGTTGTCACCAGGAATAGAATAATCTATTGCTCTTTACATGGCGGGCTGGGCGTTATTTAATATAGGAGATGAGAATGCGTTAGGAGGGTTGGACGGAGTGGACGTGTGGGGGTGGGTGAGGTGGTGGGGGGGTTTGTTGGAGAGAGGGAGATGTGCCATTGACTCGTATATCATCTTGATGAGGGGCTCTGCAGTACCGGACTGAATTGGCGAGAGGCCACGTTTGGACCAGTGCATTACACTGGACCACTGAGAGACAGACGGGCAGGCAGACACACTGAACAACAGGCAGACAGGTCAGTAGAGGAAGGCGGCCGGGAATATATCCGAGCATGCAGGCTGCAAAAATCCAGCACACAGTGTAAGAGACAGCCAGGCAGGTAGTTAGACCGACAGATAAACCGGAGAGACAGACGGGTGTGCAGGCCTGCACACTGAGAGACAGCTGCTCGATGGACGAGCATCCAGACGAGATGATAAACAGACAGAGAATGTGATTTGTTGATGGACAAACACTCGGGTCCTTAAGTGGGCGCAGCTGTGCCAGGTCTCGGGGAACCGACTGGCTTTTAAAGAGGCAGCGATCAACGCCTCTCGGCCCTCCGAGTATATAAATGCCGTCACATTAGTGTGTATACGTGCTGATGCACTGCAGGATTGCCACATAGGTGAATTTCATTATTTACTTCACCGATTATATTAAATATAATAGACAGGGGTCAGTGACCCCAGGAGATCATCTTCCCATCACTGGCTGTGGCCATTTGGCCCTTACTTCACTACACTCCTCTTCAATTACTGGCTGACAGACAGGCTCACAGAAAAAAGGGTCAAGCCACAGCCTCAGCCTCGGCTTCCCAATATTAGGCTAAATCTCCTGCTTCTCAACCCCTTAACAACCCCCCCTCACCCCCCCACCCCCACTCTAGGGAATGTGTAAGAGATTGAGAGGTCCATTGTTTCTGCTAATACGGTTTAGCTGCCTGTCAGAGAGGCAGCTGGGATCAGCGCCAGTCTCAAACAGTGGCCAGTGTTAAATTGCACTGTCTCTCTGCATAAGTGTGCGTGCGTGTGTGTGCGTGTATGCGTGTGTGTGTGCCTGTGCATTTCTGTGTCTTGTATATAAGGATGCAAGGGCAAGTGTGTGCATGTACCTCTGCATGCACAAGCATGCCTGCAGCCTTTGTCTACATTGTATGTGCACATTTATACACACTGATGAGTTAAAACATTATGACCTCCTGCCTAATATGCTGCTGGTCCTCCGCGTGTTGCCAAAACAGCGCCGACCCACCGAGGCATGGATTCTACAAGACCCCTGAAGGTGTCCTTTGGTATCTGGCACCAAAACATTAGCTGCAGATCCTTCAAGTCCTGCAAGTTGCGAGGTGGAGCCACTAAGGATTGCACTTCTCGGTCTAGCGCATCCCACAGGTGCCCAATCGGATTGAAATCGGGAGAATTTGGAGGCCAGGGCAACACCTTGAACAGGTCGCCCTGCTCCTCAATCCATTTCCGAACAATGTACGCGGTGTGGCAAGGTGCATTACCCTGCTGAAAGAGGCCACTGCCATCAGGGAATACCGTTGCCATGAAGGGCTGTACCTGGTCTGCAGTGATGTTTAGGTCGACAGCACATGTACAAGTTGACGTCCACATGAATGGCCGGATCCAGGGTTTCCCAGCAGAACATTGTCCAGAGCATCACACTCGCTCCACCGGCTTGTCTTCTTCCAACAGTGCATCCTAGTGACATCACTTCCCCGGGTAAACGGCGCACCCATACACGGCCATCCACGTGATCAGGGTGCAGGGTGCGACGCACTGTTGTGACACGTTCTTCCTGCAACCATCATTAAGGTGTTCTCTGACTTGTGCCACGGTACACCTTCTGTCGGTTCGGACCAGATGGGATAGCCTTCGTTGCCCTCATGCATCGATGAGCCTAGGGTGCCCAATATCCTGTCACCAGTTTGCGGTGAGTCCCTTCTCGCACCACTGTTGGCAGGTACTCACCAGTTCTGACCGGGAGAACGCACATGCCTTGCCGTTTCAGAGATGCTCTGACCCAGTCGTCTGGCCATAGCACCTTGGCTCTGGTCACTCAGGTCTTTACTCCTAACCACTTCTCCTGGATCCAACACGCTGATGAGAACTGGTTGCTGGCTTACCGTCTAGTCTACCCAGACCCTGTGTGTGTGCGACCTTGACATGTCTCCTTGGTTGGAGATGATCAACGTTATATGTGTGATGTGAATGTGTTTGTATGTATTTGTACGCCTATACAATGTACAGATATACATGCCCATCCTTGCATGTGTGTGTGTGTGTGTGTATCTGAGTGTGTGTGTTTCTGCACCTACGGCTGTTTGTGTGCCCATACCTTACTCCCTTGGATACTTCTGTTTGGTCACGGTGAATCCCTATACGTCGCCCTGCCTGGTTCTTACTTTCTCTCGCTTGAGAGTGAAAGTCATAGGTGACCCTCCAACGTGTCCTCCCTCCGTGCCATATGTATGCTAAACCACAGCAACACATTTAAATGTATTTACCCCCTATCTGCCTTTGCTCTCTGACAGCCAGCCTCACTTTCCCCCTTTAAATAAACCAATTTAATCATGGAGGCTTCTTTGCCCTTATGCTTATGCTTATGTGCATGTGTGCGTGCATGTGTGTGTGTTATTTTTGTTTGTGTGTGTGTTTATTTGTGCTGGAGAATGTGTGTCAGCTAGAGAGAGAGATCGAGATCCCTGTAGGCATCTGTATGTGTGTGTGTGTGTGTGTGTGTGTGTGCGTGTGAGTGCGTGCGTGCGTGCGTGTGTGTGCCAGGCTTTTCTATCCTAATGGGGTCCAAATGTCCCCATCAGGATACAAAAATCTGAAACCACCTACCTTGTGGGGACATTTTATGGATATGGTGAGGGAAAGGGTCTATTTTAGGGTTAGGACTTGGGTTTAGGGTTAAGGTTAGGGTAAGGGTTAAGGTTAAGGTTAGAACTAGGATTAGGTTAATGTTAGGGTAAGGGTTAAGGTTAGGCATGTATAGTTACGATGGTTAAGGTTAAGGGATGGAGAATGAACGTAGTCAGTGAGGGGTCCCCACAAAAATAGGTTGACATGGTGTGTGTGCATGTGTGTGCGTGTGTGTGTGTGTGTGTGTGTGTGTGCGTGTGTGTGTGTGTGTGTGTGTGTGTGTGGTGAGTTGCTTTTGTATGTGTGTGTGTGTGTTTGTTTGTCCCGGGGTATGAGTATGTCAACTAAAGAGAGAGATAGAGATCCCTGTAGGCATCTGTGTGTGTGTGTGTGTGTGTGTGGGGGGGGGGTGCTGGCACAACAGCCTCTTTCCACATTGCTGGATTCAGTGATGCCCAGCATAGTCATGGAAAGAATGTGTGACCTTGCCAGTCAGCCAGTCAGTCAGCTATGGCGGGGCATTGTACAGACCTGCCCTCGTGTGCTGTAATGTTAGTTTGTGTGTGTGTGTGTGTGTGTGTGTGTGTGTGCGTGTGCGTGTGTGTGCATGTGAGTCTCTGTATTCGTTTGAGCTTGTTTGTGTGTGCATGTGTTGTTCTGCATGCATGTGTGCGCGTAGATGTGTGTATTTGTGTCTGCGTGCGTACGTGTGGTGGCATCTGTTCATGCCCATGTGTCTGTTTGTGCTTTTTCCTGTGTGTGTTTATTTATGAGCATGTGGATTTGTGCGTGCTTACGTATAAATGTGTGTATGCATGGGTGTGTGTGGTGAATGCATATTCCCCCCTCCCGGCATTTGCTGTTTAGCCTCAGCCGTGACAGACAACTGACTATACAACAAACAAGACACTGTTTTGTCCTTCAAGTTTGCAGATGATTAGCATCCGATTGGGCCTTTAATCCTAATGACTTTCTCCACCCCGCGCTTTAAGATCAGGCTGGCAGTGCCAGCCGGCGCCGGCCAATAATGACAGCAGCCAACTCCCCTCAGGACTGTCCCGGAGTGACTGCTATAGGTCACTCATCCCGTTTTCCTTTTTTGGGGGGGGTTGAAAGGTCACCCGTTTCAGATTCCAGGAAACCGGCTGGGAAAATCTGGGAGGGTGTGCCACTGGGAGAATGAGGCTATTCTCTTCAATCTGCAGTGCCTGGCGAGATGCCTTTAAGCAAGTAGCCAACAGCAGACGAAGATACTCATCATCCATCCATTATCCAAGCCGCTTATCCCAATTAGGGTTGCGGGGATGCTGGAGCCTATCCCCGCAGTCATTGGGCGGCAGGCGGGGAGACACCCTGGACAGGCCGCCAGTCCATCACAGGGCCTACACACACACACACACACACACACACACACACACACACACACACACACACTCACACCTAGGGACAATTTATTATGACCGAGTCACCTGACCTACATGTCTTTGGACTGTGGGAGGAAACCGGAGCACCTGGAGGAAACCCACACAGACACGGGGAGAGCATGCAAACTCCACAAAGAGGACGACCCGGGACGACCCCCAAGGTTGGACTACCCCGAGGTTTGAAACCAGGACCTTCTTGCTGTGAGGTAACCGCGCTAACCATTGTGCCACCGTGCCGCCCAATATATATACACACAATATCTACAAAAGTATTGGGACACACCTCTTAATCATTGAATTCAGGTGTTTGATTCAGACCCATTGCCACAGGTCCAGCAGCTAGCCATGCAGTCTGCATTTACAAACATTTGTGAAAGAATGGGTCGTTCTGAAGAGCTCAGTAAATTCAAGCGTGGTAGAACGCCACCTTTACAATAAGTCAGTTCGTGAAATGTCTTCCCTGCTAGATATTTCACGGTCAACTGTAAGTGGTATTATTGAAAAGTGGAAGCGTTTCGGAACAACAGCTACTCAGCCATGAAGTGGCAGACCACGTAAAGCCACACAGCGGGGTCAACGAGTGCTGAGTCACATAGTGCGTAAAAGTCGCCAACACTCCGTTGACTCAATAACTGCAGAGTTCCCAACTTCCTCTGGCATTAACATCAGCACAAAAACTGTGTGCCAGGAGCTTCATGGAATGGGTTTCCATGGCCGAGCAGCTGCATGAGAGCCTTCCATCACCAAGCACAATGCCAAGTGTCGGATGGAGTGGTGTAAAGCACGCTGCCACTGGACTCTGGAGCAGTGGAAACGTGTTCTGTGGAGTGACAAATCACGCTTCTCTGTCTGGCAATCTGATGGACGAGTCTGGGTTTGGTGGATGACAGGAGAGCGTTACCTGCCTGACTGCATTGTGCCAACTAAAGTTTGGTGGAGGAGGGATAATGGTATGGGGTTGTTTTTCAGGGTTTGAGCTAGGCCCCTTAGTTCCAGTGAAGGGAAATCTTAATGCTTCAGCATACCAAGACATTTTGGACAATTCTATGCTTCCAACTTTGTGGGAACAGTTTGGAGAGAGCCCTTTTCTGTTCCAGCACGACTGTACCTCAGTGCACAAAGCAAGGTCCATTAAGACATGGTTGGGCGAGTTTGGTGGGGAAGAACTTGACTGGCCTGCACAGAGCCCTGACCTCAACCCCATCGAACACCTTTGGGATGAACTAGAATGGAGATTGTGAGCCAGGTCTTCTCGTCCAACATCAGTGTCTGACCTGACAAATGCTCTTCTGGATGAACGGGCAAAAATTCCCACAGATACACTCCAAAATCTTGTGGAACGCCTTCCCAGAAGAGTGGAAGCTGTTATAGCTGCAAAGGGGGGGGGATCAACTCCATATTAATGCCATTGGATTTAGAATGGGATGTCATAAAAGCTCCTTTAGGTGTAATGGCCAGGTGTCCCAATACTTTTGTCCATATTGTGTGTGTGTGTGTGTGTGTGTATGTGTGTGTGTGTGTGTGTGTGTGTGTATGTGTGTGTGTGTGTGTGTGTGTGTGTATATATATATATATATATAGAGAGAGAGAGAGAGAGAGAGAGAGAGAGAGAGAGAGAGAGAGAGAGAGAGAGAGAGAGCGGATCTGTGATACTCACCGTGAAAAGGATTTCCAAAAGGAAGAAGTGGTCTAGATTAGGTGTCTACTCCATCAATGCCTTGTGCACTAAACCCCGGATACCATCCAGGCAGGTGATGAGTGTTCAGTTCATTGATATTATTTTCTGGTAGGCGCACATCGAAATGTTCAACAGGAGTTGTCACAGATAAACATAATGGTTAATGAGCTTGGGAGGACAGAGGAGGAAGAATAGAAAAACAAAGCATATCGTTTGATTTATCAATGCAGGTGCATACTTCATGTGGTTACTAAATATGAGTGGGTAGCTTGATTTGTATTCCCAGTTACTTGGTGTGACGGTCGATCCCGCTGAGAGTGATTTCACACACGTTGTGGACATGCAGTCTCCATAACGGGTGGTCTTAATATATTCCATGCATTCATGACAGTGGTGAGGAAGGAGGGGTTTTCACAGAGAGAACATACTGCATTTCTTCACAAGTAACGCGAGCATACTGCATGTGAATGAAAAGTGTGCTCGGTAAATCTGCCCTGATAAAGTGAAGGTAAGCATAAAAAAAAATGACAACACCACGCCGTGCCAAAAACACCAGGCCCAAGGCAACTACAAGAACAAATACAAAACGATACAGCGAAACAAGAAGCCTCACTCGTCATAGTTCCTCTCTGCAGGAGCAACAGAGCCTGGGTGTCCTGTATCTCCTGTGAGGAGCGCCGGCCCTCTCCTCACAGGAAGCTCCGCTACACTAACCTCCTGACTTTGCTTGGGGCGGGGGGTGGGGTGGGTGGGGGGGGGGTTCCTAGTTACAGTTCATCCCTGTAATGAAAAAAGGGGAAAAAAAACAGAGTTTGGCTTTGGGCCCATCTGCAGAAAATCCTCCCGTGTCTCTGTCGTTCCAATATTAAAATGGCCCGCGTACCTGCTCATCCCCTCATCCTCCGTAGCTGAGGGGCCGGGGACCATTTGTCACACACACATCGTCGTCTCATACCAGAGTGAGTTTGACATCGCTCCGCCAGGAAAGACAGATGGCACATTCCACCGTGTCTTTTTTATGGCATAGAGACCTGTCCGTCAAAGCATGGCAGAGGAGGAGGAGGAGGAGGAGGAGGAGGACTGAAGACTCAGCTAGGCTAGCAGGGCTGAAATTCTTCTTCAGGTATTTCCAGTTGTTGCGCTTTCTTTTTACCTTTCTCTCACTTTCTCCGTTTTAACTGGCTACCATCATCCCTTCCTCTCTCGTCTCCGTAGATGCCCATTTCTGTGTTGTTGTTTTTTTTTAAGATTGTTTTTTGGCCTTTCAGAATCAGGAACACTTTGCCACTTCATATCATGTACTAGTTGAGTGCATGAAATGAAATGAAATATCGTTTCTCCAGCCCACAGCAGTGCAACACAAAAACAAAAACTACAAGAACACCTAGATCCAAACTAACACATATATCCAAACTAAACAAAAAATCACTGTCCAAGGGAATGAACACCAGCCAGGATGACTGTCGGAACTGCCGGTCTGCATCGGCTAGCAGTTAGCTTAGCCTGCCCCGCTTCCGAGTCCTGTCAGACCACTCTCTGAGTTTCCTCTTCGGGCACAGTTCCAGGTAGGGCCATGGTCCCTGGGCCCACCAGACAGCACAGACCAGGCTCCCTCAGCTGATCCAACGCCAGCTCTCCCAGCCATCAAACAAAGACAAAACTTAGACGCAGACGTGGACAAAGACACTGCATGGACGGCTGCTGCAAACGTGAATTTGCACCGCCATCTTGCCACACAGGAAGTAGAAGTTTACCACCAAAAATACCACAGTCAACGCCAGGCGAGCCGCTGCAGACCGCCCTCGATGTTATCGGAACTGCCGGTCTGCATGGGCTAGCAGTTAGCTTACCCTGACCCGCTTCTGCATCCTGTCAGACTGCCCTCAGTGTAACCTCTTTGGGTGCAGCTCCAGGCAGGGTCATGATGCCTGATCCCACAGGACGCAGCAGACCAAGCTCTCCCAGCCGATCCAGCACCAGCTCTCCCAGCCATCAAACGAAGGCAACATTTCAATGCAGATGTGGACAAACACACTGCATGGACGGTACTGGGTGAGGCCACCGCAAACATGAATTCGGGCCATCATCTTCCCACGCTGGTACTGGGTGAGGCCGCTGCAAACGCGAATTTGCACCGCCATCTTCCCACACCGGAAGTAGAAGTTTTCCGCCTTTATTTGATAGTGATAGTCGAGAAAGACAGGAAAGGCAGGGGAGAGAGAGGAAATGACATGCAGCAAAGGACCCAGGCTGGATTTGAACCCAGCCTGCTGCGGTAAAGACTCAGCCTTATGTGGTACACGCTCTACCAGGTGAGCCACCGGAGTACCCCCCCCCCTTTGCTCGTTTTTCTAATTCTTTGGGTATTTTTTTTTCTTCCTTTCTTTCTGCCTGCTACTTCTTCCTGTAGGCTGAGAAAACCATTGGAGTTGATTTAGTGGCAGAAATTCTACCGGGGAGGAGAAAAGGAGGGGGGGTCAGTGGGTTCAGGGGTTGTCTAAAGGAGAGTAATGAATGGTCAGACGTGGACCACAAGGGGACTCGGGGAGGGCCACGATGCTGAACTCCGAATTGTCTGAATCAGGGACTCTCAAGGACTCCTCTAATTCACAGTTTGATCTCGGCCCGTGAGATCTCGCCGGAAGGACAGATGAATGGAGGATAAGGTGGAGGAGAGAGAGAAGGAGGGAGGGGGGAGGGCACTCCCAGGAGCGGAATAAATTGAGGGAGCAATCGGGTATTTTAGGGAGAGGAGATGGATTGCTATCTGATACAGTGGAACTACTGTGATGAATGGGCCCTGTTGTGTTTTTGATCCACAAAAAAAAACCAACATTTGGGTTGATACTCTGCACTCCTGTTAAAAATGCATTTGTACAAGTGTCCAGAGGGGACAATTAATGAGAGTGGTGAGACCGGCCAAGACAGGAGATTAATTATTAGATGTTTAGCCTAGCAATTGATAAATCAAGTCTCAAAGTGGTATTTCTTTTTTCTTTTTTTTTTTTGAACTGAGAAAATTTATGTGCAGCAGCAAAACACACTATTTGTAAAAAAAAACAGTTCAATAGATACACGGTGTGTCCCCATTATAAAAGCACTTATGTAAGTGGTTGGTAGCAACAAGTGAACTATCATCATAGTGATTCAATAGTCTTCAGTGAGGGAACGTGTGCCGGCTTATTTATTGATAGTAAAACAACAGAGCACTAATTGATTGGTCAATTTGCTGTGTATTTAAGTCTGGCAAGGATCACGGCTTATCAGCACTGAGCCAGGCGCCAGGAAACTGGGCTGGACACCCGCACAGAAGACACACACATACACCAACACTCACATAGACAGACTGATACACACACACACACCTGACAGAGGGACACACTTTCTGACTGCAAAAGCATGTGCATGTACATGCAGGCGTGCATGCTCACATGATAACACGCACACGTAAGCGCTATCTGCAAACGAACCAACATGCACCCATGTGGATATGCACACATGAATGAGCACACACACATATACACACGCACACACTCATACATATGCACACATTTTTATAGATACACACAAATGCAGTCATGCATGTGTGCACACATATGCATGTACATAATCAACCGCAAACATGAGAAAACACACTCATACTGGTATCTCTAAATATGCATGCACTCACACACTCACATACACACGGTCCTCCCAATCACACATGTGAGTGGACCACTACCCAGAGGCCGTTTCATCTGTCCAGTCGTGGCCGTGCACGTTTGAGTAAGTCAGAGTCCTGTGGCACAGCCCGACACTTGCTCCACAGCTCTAAGCTGCAAGAGGCAGAAGAAAGGGATTTGTGTGTTCACTGCCGGCTGCTGAAATGACTGCGATGGTTTTGGTGGGTTCTGCTCATGTGGGATTTAAGTGGCTGAGAAAATTTTTGAGGGCAGTTTTTTCTCCTCTGATTCAATCCACTGACTGATCTCTCTTTGGCAAATTTAATATATGAATGTGAGATTTAAAACCTTGGGGGCCAAAAAAGCTCTCAGCTACTTCCTTCTCAGCGGGCTGGAGGAAAAAGTGTCATAGTGGGGGAAACGCTCTCCACAGCCCATAAAAACATAAATACAAACATATATGCATATGCCCAATATGTGTGTGTGTGTGTGTGTGTGTGTGTGTGTAGTATATATATATATATATATATATATATATATATACACATAGCGGGGGGGGGTTTCTGGAAACCATCAATGGTGTTGATAAAATTGCTCAACAAATGAGCAGCGGAATATTCAGAGATTTTATATATATATATATATATATATATATATATATATATATATATATATATATATCCATCCATCCATGATCTGAACCGCTTATCCTGCTCTCAGGGTCACGGGGATGCTGGAGCCTATTCCAGCAGTCATCGGGCTGCAGGCAGGGAGACACCCTGGACAGGCCGCCAGGCATATATATACATATGTGTGTGTGTGTGTGTGTGTGTGTGTATGTGTGTGTGTGTGTGTGTGTGTGTGTGTGTGTGTGTGTGTGTATGTGTGTGTATGTACATATATATACATATAGGCAGACTGCGGAAATTACCGTGGCATTTCCCTCCTATCCACCACTGGGAAAACTCTCGCCCAGGTTTTGGCTAATAGACGCCTACCCTGTCAGAAAACATTCTCCCTGAGTCTCAGAGTGGATTTCGCCCAAATAGAGGTACCATGGACATGATTTCCATTGCTCGCCAACAGCAAGAAAAATGCCGGGAACAAAATCAACCACTATACATGGCCTTCATAGACCTCACCAAAGCCTTTGACTGTGAACCGTCAGGCTCTGTGGCTGGTTCTGGCAAAATTGGCTGCCCAGACAAATACATCCAGATACTGAGACTACTGCATGACAATATGTCAGCCACCGTACTCAGTGGCAGTGGAGATGAAACGGAACCCTTCAGGGTTCACACTGGAGTCAAGCAGGGCTGTGGCATTGCTCCTACCCTGTTCTCCATTTTCATTTCTGCTATCCTCCATCTTATGGGTAAACACCTGCCACAAGGAGATGTACAGAACTGACGGACAACTCCTGAACATCAACAGATTCAGAGCTAAAAGCAGAACCACCACCATATCCATCATGGAGCTGCAGTATGCCGATGACAATGCCCTCATGGCCCATTCAGAAGAGGACCTACAGTGCATTCTGGATGCTTTTGCCAAGGCATGCAAGCAGCTTGGTCTTGCCCTTAACATAAAAAAGACCCAGATCCTCTGCCAGCCACCACCCAACACAAATAACCCTGCTCCACCCCCAACTATCAATGTTGACAAAACCAGACTGGAAAATGTGGACCACTTTACATACCTTGGAAGCCTCCTATCCTCCAAAGCTAATACTGATGGGAAAATACACCACCGCCTCAGTTGTGCCAGTGGGATTTTCTCAAGACTGAGGAAAAGGGTGTTTGAAAACCGCGACCTCCAGGCCAGGACAAAAATTCTGGTCTACAGAGTGGTAGTGTTGCCCACCCTACTGTATGGATCAGAATCCTGGACCACATACAGCAGGCACCTGAAGGCACTAGAGGCACATCATCAGAGGTCCCTCCGAAAAATCCTCAAGATCACCTGGGAAGATAGACGCACCGACACCAGCATCCTGGAGGAGGCTAACATTCCCGCTATCACTGCCACCATCCCCCAACACCAGCTCAGATGGACTGGCCATGTCATCCGTATGCATGACTCTCACCTTCCAAAACAAGTCCTATACTCCCAGGTTCTCACAGGACAACGTGCCCCCGGAGGTCAAAAGAAAAGGTATAAGGACAACATCCAAGCGAACATCAAAAAATGCCACACAGACCCTAAGACCTGGGAGGACACAGCAACCAACAAGGCAACCTGGAGAAAACTTGTCCAGGAAGGAGCTGTACGATATAATAATGATCTCCGACGTGCTGCAGAAGACAAGCGCAGACTCGGAAAGGAGGGAGTTTCCACCAAAAAGGCCCAAACTAATCCCACGACTACCACCGCCCACCCCTGCCCACACTGCACCAAAATATGCGGCTCCAGGATCGGCCTCTTCACCCACCTGAAGACCCACAAGGACCAAGAAGGACAGTCATACTCGACCCCTAGTGACCGCCAATGATATACATATACATACATATACATATACATACACACACACATATATATATATATATATACATATATATACACATATATACATATACACACAAACACACACACACACACACACACACACACACACAGACACACACACACATATAGATAGATAGATAGATAGATAGATAGATAGATAGATAGATAGATAGATAGATAGATAGATAGATAGATAGATAGATAGATAGATAGATAGATAGATAGATAGATAGATAGATAGATAGATAGATAGATAGATAGATAGATAGATAGATAGATAGATAGATAGATAGATAGATATACTCCCAGGCCTACCCATAAATATATATATATATATATATCATCACAGATACAGGAAAAAAAGTTTTAATACATTGCAGTACAGGCCTGTTTCATACGACGCGCACTCATCAGTTTTATATATATATATATATATATATATATATATATTATATATATATAAAGATTCTTATTCTTATTTTTATTCTATTCTTATAATCAAAATTAGTTACAGCTGCATGCCCAACATTTGACAAATAATATTGTCCCACAACACAAGAATCATGAACAAAATCAATAACACCTTCATCACAAATGGACACCCCCCGCCCCCAACTGCAACTGCCATGTAAAGGACTCGTGCCCCCTCGAAAGAAAATGCCAGACAGATAAAAGGAGTTACCTACCAAGCTACAGAGACGAGAAATGACAACGGCAAAACAGAGACACGCGTCGGTCCAACAGAGGGAACATTCAAAAAGAGGTTTTATGCACACGTGTAGCTTGAGAAACAACCGTTTAACCTCTTTAAGCCGTTATATTTGGTCATTGGTGGACAGAAACATTAATTATTCAACCGCCTGGAAAATCCTCTCAAAGAACAAAGCATATTCAACCAGTAGTACAATGTTCAACCCATGTCTAACTGACAAATATTTCATCACTTGCAAACCAGAAATGTCCACATTGAATAACAGTTGCAGACATAGATATAAGCACCTATTTTATAATTATAAATAAATCATGCCAATAAACAAATGCCACTAACCTTGTATGCAAACTACCCCCTCCCCCCCCACTGGACGGTTAGTGATCACATGTTTTTTTCCCCCTTCCCCACTGGATGGTGTGCACGTGATGTGCATGACAAGGCAGTGAATATATTACGTTCTTTCCCGCGTAGCTTTATTAACAGCTGATGATTGCTTATAGCATGAAACAGGCTTGTACTGTCCATTAAAGAATTGACTCGACTCACTGGATTATTTTGCACTTTCCCTACCGTTGACTGTTTAAGTCAAGAAGTTACTCCACACAGTGTATGGAGAAAAATAGCATAGTTAAACATTCATGGCCCCGCAAATTGTAGCTTATACATTCCCCATAAATCTATACAAAGTGCCTGTTACAGTGGTTTCCTCAAGCTTATCCTCAGGCCAGGGCCGGCTTAGACTGATAAGTGAAGCTAGGTGGGGGTCATCAGCCTCTTAGAGTGCCTCTATGTGTGCATGCTTGTAAGTGTGTGTGTGTGTGTGTGTGCACGCGTGCATGCATATGAGACACAACCGTGTGGGTGCTTGCATTTGTGCATGGCCTGTCCATGTTTGGTTGTGTTTGTGTGCATGTGCATGTGCATGTGCATGAGTGTTGCATGCTTGCAAGTGCACCATACACAAGCTCCCACATTCATATACATGCTAAGATATGCACAAGCATTGTGTGTTTGCTCTGCATTGCTGATGTGGGAGCCGTGAAAATGCAGTGGTGGTCAGAGCGGGGTTAGGGATATGCTTTATCTCTCGTCTCTGTCAACACATAATGAGATCCTTTCCTGACTAGGCCACATTCAGGCATCGGTCCTATACACCTACAATGGCACCGGGATATTGAAATGTGGGTAATTTCATATTATGGCTCCTTCAATCTTCTAAAACTTGCTGTGGTTTTGCTGTCTTGCACCTATTTGGGCCACATGCATGGTTTTCTGTCCTGCAGCATTCAAAACTACAACTCTGTGCTGTACTTACGTCATTCTCCTATACTGTTCTCTCCTGAAATGCATCATATCTATATAGTTCTTCTCTCCCCTAATTTGATCCATCGTGCACTACAATAAACTTGTAATATATTCTGTGCCGTACAGGGTTGCTTACATTGCAACACCCTATCGGGCAGTTAGCCACCTGTGTGCAGAGTGATATGAATTGTGAAAGAAAGCCTGAACCAATTTAATCAGGAGACCAGAATTGAGAGAGGACATGGGAGGAGATGCGAGGGGGAGGCATCGGGTAGGAGAGGGGAGGAGTGCTGAGTAGAGAAGGGAAAGTAGACAGGGCGGCAATACAGGAGGGGTGAGGAGAGGAGACAAGATGAAAGAAGAGATGTGGAGAGGAGACGAAAGGTCCCCATTATCAAATGAGGTGCACAGAATGCAGAGCAAACCAAGGAGAAATGATAACGACTATAAGAAAGTTACATGGCAAGTGGAGTTTCACTTTTGTGATATTTACAGCACAATCAGATCCACGAATAAAAGCTATTTATATTGTTTCTATAAATCATGCTACGTGTGTTATCGGGTTATTTACTGTGCAAATAGATCTAAAACTCAATCTGTGGCCATGCTGGGTCACTATCTAAGTTGCTGCGAGGTCTGAACTAGCTACGCTCTTTGCTGATGCTCAGCTGAAACTAGAACTTTCCTACGGTGCATCAGGCATAAATTACATCCTGTGTGGCTCTTGGGAGAGGAAATCAGGGAGGGCTAAAGCAGTGCCAATATAGAAGTTTATGGGACGAGTGGATCATCAGATATGGGAGATTAATACCGAAAATTTATGCTACACAGCGGTTCATAAACCAAGTCTCAAGGTGGCTGTGGCTCTTTTGAAAATTGGCAGAAATTAACTGAATAACTGTGAAAATGGCTACTCGGCTTGTCAGTGAGCTAGCGAGTTGATATTCTTAACAGTTTTGGGGAAGTTACTCGTCGACTCCGGATTTTCCATGTTTGGCTGTGGTGAGGATGGAGCAGGCCTCCCGTATGGAGCATAAAAGTGTTTTGCAGAGCATTGCATCACTCATCCATACACTGCACCGATATAGAGACATTGTAGGGCATCCGGGTAGCATAGCGGTCTATTCCGTTGCCTACTACCATGGGGATCGCCGGTTCGAATCTCCATGTTACCTCCAGCTTGGTCGGGCATCCCTACAGACACAATTGGCCGTGTCTGCGGGTGGGAAGCCGGATGTAGATATGTGTCCTGGTGTCTGCACTAGCACCTCCTCTGGTCAGGCGGGGCCCCTATTCAGGGGGGAGGGGGAACTGGGGGGAATAGCGTGATCCTCCCACGCGCTACGTCTCCCTGGCGAAACTCCTCACTGTCAGGTGAAAAGAAGCGGCTGGCGACTCCACATGTACCGCAGGAGGCCTGTGGTAGTCTGCAGCCCTCCCCGGATCGGCAGAGGGGGTGGAGCAGCGACCAGCTCGGAAGAGTGGGGTAATTGGCTGGATACGATTGAGGAGGGAGGGGGTCCCCCAAAAAAAAGAAGAGAGAAATTGTGCGTGGCTTCGGATTTCTTTTTAAGTGCATTCATTCACATTATCCCATTTAGATAACATATAATTTCTCTAATGGTGAACGGGCCCCCATACAGCCGGATGAAATCACGTGTCTGATTTCGAGTGGCTTTTTATCTATCAGGATCAGTATTTCTCTCGTCTGCCTGACTGAGTGAGTTCACATGGGCGGATCAATAAGGGCTACGTTTACTGTGAGAAACAAACACACCCAACAGGCCATTACTCTGTCTCACAGGAGGATCGTAAAAACACATCATAAAAACGTCCCAGCAGGCCAGATGCCTCAACATTGATTATAGGTTTTATTGATATCCGCCGTAAGATGTCAAAGGGGGCTATAATAATATGACGGGGGGAAAAAAAAAATCAGACCCTTCTCAGAGAGCTCCCCATCTCTCTTCAAAATGGTAGCCTTGACTTAGCAGTGTTGACAGTACAACGCACTGGCTCACAGTTAAACTGAGTCATGGTATTGATTGACAAAAAATGTGCACGATACATTTCGGTTGGTCACAAATGAAATGCGTACAGTACCTCCTCTGCTGCTAAATCGATACTGGGGGTATCAGTTTACAACCTAATTATGAATGGTAATTGACGGCACTGTCGTTTGATTTACGGTTCCCGGTGTGCAGGGTGCCTGCCGCCATGACAGTGCGGCAACAACTGTCTGTAATGTAGTTTCTCCTCCGGGCCCTTGGCGAGAACCCTGAGACGCCATCCATTTATCTGTGACCCCCACGACCCCCCCTCCAACCTACCCCATATGTTCTATATATCTTCACAGGTTGACTGATAATCGATGATCTAAATTGTCTTATACATAAGAAATGATGCAACCCCCCCCTCACACACACACATACACACACACACACACACACACACAAGATGATGCATCACAACTGAGGCCTTGTCAGAACAAACCAATGTGTCTGAGCCACAGCTGTGCTTCCATTTTCCTCCTCTCTCTCTCTCTCTCTCTCTCTCTCTCTCTCTCTCTCTCCCCCCACTCTCTCTCTCACTTACACTCTCTCTCTCTCGCTGTCTCTCTCCCCTCTGACTCTTGCTCACTTTCTCTCTCTCTCCCCTCTCACTCTCACTCACACTCTCTCTCTCCCCCCTTTCTCTCTTCCCCCTCTCTCTCCCCCTCTCACTCACTCTCTCACTCACTTACACACACTCCCTCTCACTCGCTCTCTCTCTCCCCTCATTCTCTCTCTCACTCACACTCTCTCGCTCGTTCGCTTGCTCTCTCACCCCCTCACTCTCTCTGTCACGTACATTCTCGCTCTCTCTCTCTCTCTCTCTCTCTCTCTCTTTCTGGAAAAGTAAAAAAAAAAGTCCCAGGACATTTTAACTTGTCCTAATGTTTGTCTATGCTGAGGAGTGCCACAGAAACAATTCTTGGAGAGGTAAACAGCTTAAGTGGGCGACACGGGACCAGTTCTCGGCGGTGCCGGTTCAGTTCAGGTTTTGCCACCTTCTCGTCCTGTTGTGCTGCTTCAGTATTCACATCAAAATCTTTTCTCTGGCCCTGACCAGCAGAACTCGGAGGGGAACTATGGGGATGTTTACAACAGCTGAACTTTTTACTTTATCAACAGAACATTCTGGCTGTGTCGTGCCTGTGGTCCGGGCATTCTTCTTCAGCGCAAAGCTCATCATGTGTGCGCTCCAATGCAAAGTCCCGGGAGGATTTCTGCACTGGGGTTTGGACTAAATGGGAGCATCGGTGTCAGAGGGATGCCGACAGTTTGGTTTATCATTCCCCTGCCACAGCGGCTAATCAGTCACTATCAGGCGCCCTCTGGAGAAACAAGGGGGTGGAGAAGGCTTACTGGAGCTGCATGTGTGTGTGTGTGTGTGTGTACGTGCGTGCGTGCATGCATGCGTGTGCATGTGTGTGTGTGTGTTATTGATACAATAAGAAGGACAGAGACACCCTGCAGGTGGAAATAGCTGCAGTATTCTCCTCTGATTGATCCTCATCTCTACACCATGCCTCATTGGAAATTACACATTCTCACCCAGTACTACTCACACTCAAGCACCTACAGCTGCACACTGCCCAGTGTGTGCACACCCCCCCCCAACACACACACACACACACACACACACAGAAAGCAGAGGATTAACAACCTCCGTTTGGCCGAAAATTGGATACATGAGCCTTTTTTTGTGTGAGAGTGCCTGTGCGTGTTTGTGTGAGTGTGTATTTGTGTTATTATGTTATTAGTGGGCCTCTACAGACGGCGGAAAGAGTTTGATGAGAGAAGAGCAAGAGAGCGGGGGGGGGGGTTTGTTCCGCCCCTCTGTGACAGTGCGCTAAACGGAAGGAGGGTTCAAAGCTACGGGCTCTTTTTTTTTCTGCCGCCTCTTTGCTTCAGCATGCGGCATCACCAGTGACCTCAATTAGCTCAGCGTCTGATAGACACACACAGGGAGTCCTCAGATCACTCACACACACACACACACACACACACACACACACACACACACACACACACACACACACACACACACACACACACACACACACACACCCATACTGTGTATGGCAGAGCACACAAACACTGGCGCGCTGGGGTAGGGGAGGGCAGAGAGACAGGACAGGACAGGACAGTACAGAGGATGGGATTAGAGGAGATGACTGCTTGGCTGTGCCGCTCAAACATGTTTGTATACTTCTCTGTTTCATCATTAGAGATAAACCCTGGCTCTCCCAGTCTCCCTGCTTTGTTGTGGCCAGAGAGAGGGAAAGTGCAAGATGGTGGAGGTAGAGATAGACAAGAGACAGAGATAGAGAGAGAGAGAGAGAGAGAGAGAGAGAGAGAGAGAGAGAGAGAGAGAGAGAGAGAGAGAGAGAGAGAGAGAGAGAGAGAGAGAGAGAGAGAGAGAGAGGAAATCAGGCCAGAGAGAGGGAAAGTGCAAGATGCTGGAGTCAGAGATAGATAGAGACAGAGATAGATAGAGACAGAGATAGAGAGAGAGACTGAGAGAGAGAGAGAGAGAGAGAGAGAGAGAGAGGAAATCAGAGTTAGATATGAAGGAGAGAAGAGGGAAAAGAGAGAATGAGCAGAGCAGCAGAGGGTTCATGACAAAACCGAGACAAAGGGAAGAAAATAGGGTCGGATGGGAAAAAGAAGAAAGAGGGGAACGCTCAAAGAGTAAACGAAACTAAGACAAGGATGGAGAAGACGTGGAGGGGCAGCGGGAGGTAGAACAAATGAAGGCAAATACGAAGAAGAATGGAGATTAAATGAGCAGAAGGCGCAGGAACAGAAGGTGGAGGAACAATGACACAGTGAAGAACAAGAAGAACAAGAAGGGAAAGATTTAGCGGTACTCAGATGTAGACGGCGGAAGAAGGGATCTATCACACAGCAGGTGCGCTGAGAAACACCGCTCTGACCTTCATAGGACAAGCTGCTACCACTGAGAGGAATTTATGCAGGCTCTCACTTCATATTATTGGCTTAGTATAGTGTGTGTGTGTGTGTGTGTGTGTGTGCGCACTTGTTTATGAATATGTGTGTGTGTGTATGTGTGCATGCTTGTGTGTGGAACTCCGTGTGTGGCCTTGTTTCACTAGTGTATGGATATGAGTGCATAAGAGTGTGTGTGTGTGTGTGTGTGTGTGTATATGTGTGTGTGTGTGTGTGTGTGCGTGCGTGCTTACGCGCCTGCCAGCCACAGCATGAATCAGATAGATTCAGGGTGTTCCCTTCATCACACGTCCTTATCCCTCAGCTGCTCTCTCTCTCTCTTCTCCCCCTCTTTTGCGCTCATTCTCTCTCTCTCACAACGCAACCCCCCACCCTATTTCACTATCCTCCCCCCAGGAACTACATCAGACCTTGTACAAATGTGTCTCATCCACAGCACGCGCCGCCTGCGGTGCGGCCGTATCATCATGCGCCGTACCGCGGGAGGCGTCGTGACGGGTACACGCACGCTTACCTTTCAGCAACACGCGCGCGCGCGTGCGTGCGAAAGGCCGTTGCAGCCTGTTGTAACAACGTGGAGCATTCACCTCCGAAGGCTTTGTTCCGACCTCGGAGCATTTCCCATCTGACAGAATACAAGCAGAAACGGCAAAAAAATAAAATATAAGAGGCTACTTAGTCAGCTTTATTTATTTAGCCCTTAACTGCAGTTAAAAGCCGCATGGGGCTTCCCGTGCCCTCGTGGACAGTGGGTAGATACAACATGCAACACCCCCCACCTTTACGCCCTCGATCGGAAAGCGGTGTAAAACACCTGCGCTGCAGAATACTTTAAAAGGTCATGGCATTTTGTTGATGAAGCTTCGGTGACCCGAAAGTGTTGCCTTAGAAACAAGGGACAATCCTAAAATACAACGGAGTAGTTTGTGCAGTTTGATAGGCGACGCTCCCGTGTCGTGAGGTTGCAGGTTCAAACTCCTCAGGCTAAGTTGAAGGAATGTCCGCTGGGACAGTAGAGCCAACGAGCCCCCCCCCCCCCCATTTGTTGGTGCTTAAAACCGATCAAGTTCACACTCCGGTCCGGTTATTAATGAGTGTCTGGCACTAATGAGTCCTGACGGAAACAGGTAGTGACAGCCGAAGTTGAGGCACGTTCCTATGCAAATGAGCTTGGCCCGTGCGTGTATGGAAGGGGGCGGGAGCGGACGACAAAGGCCTGTAGACCGGGGTTCAACTTTGACAGACACTGAGGCGAGATAAAAACCAACTTACATTTATGCGTCCATTATTTTTCACTGCACTCGCCGCCGAGGAAGACGCGAAAATACACACGTTTTCTCCGGCTTCTCCCGGCTAACAACAAAAAGACTTGACGGGCCGCCTCCATATTTGTTGACGTCGGAGATCACGTTTGACTTCTTGCGATATTTGAAAGGCGAGATTTGTGTTCGGGGGCGAACATCGCGCGCTCACAAACGTACGAACAGTGCTGTAAATACAGGAGCGGCTGCTTGTTGCTCGTTTAAACATGCAAGCTCTCTCGAACAAGATCGACTCCAAATAATAACTCGGATTTTTGATCCCAAGAGTGAAAGTGTGAGCAGGGCCTGAATGAGCAGCATATTCAGAGAACCATCAGCAGAGGTCTGCTGTTTAACAGGGGTAACTCTCTTGTATGAATGTGCAAAACTACAAACGTATGCATATGCGATGAATATACACTGGATGCACGATGGGAGACGGATCGAAAGAAAACTTTGGGGGGGGGGGGGGACGGGTCACCACAGGAAAGCAATGACTTGCTTGCTGAGAATGACAAGTTGCAATCAATGAACTGGAATGACATGAATTCAAGCTTATTTACTTGGCCTACTTCGCTTAATTAGCAAAAGTTAGAACAAATGGATGGATGGTTTGCCACTTTGTAACTCAAAACACAGCACATATTGCAAATTGAATAACCCAGCTCGTGGGACAATCACAAATCTTCATATTGAATACCATTGCCAGGCGGAAAGAGTTCTTTGCATTTTTGAAGTGAAGTTCACTTGCTGAGACGATTCCACTCCACTAGCTATGACAATACGAGGGAGGACACCCCATGTTTTACAGATTATTGCATTGCTGACGTCCTACTGCAGTGCACAAGACAAACTTCTTCCTTGCAGCCGTACTGCAGCCCTAATGCAGGATTGCTGCAAGAAAGGAGGGATTTCTGCAACAGCCACTGCCGTAGTTTCATTTTCAATGAATTTAATGAATATCTGCTGCATAGCTCAAAATGTCAAGGAACTTTAATAAGAGTACACAGTGGCAAAGAAAGAAAAAGAAATTAGTATGCAGACGGTCCCTCTTTTTACCTTCCCCCCACCCTGTAAACCTTCTTCTCAAATCTGAGCTGTATGTTTGTGTGTGGGTGTGTGCATGTGTCTCTATATGTTTGCATGCATGCCTGTTTAGCTACGTAGATGCACCCATTTATGCGTTTGTGTGCTTGCATATGTGCATTTTGGGACACGTTGATGTATTTGGACATGTGTGAATGTGCATGGGTTGTGGACTGTTTGCGTGTCTGTGCACATGTACATGTATGCAGGCCTGTTTCAGGCAAGTCCTCCCCCTCATCTTGGTTTCAAGACTGCCTCTCGCGTGCAAGCTGTCCATTTCAGCCAGTGTTTGCATTTATGACAGCAACGTTTCACCTGTTGTGGAAGCCAAAACAGTACAGAAGCTTTGCAAGAGCTTGGAGACTGGTGGAGGATTATCACCAACATGGTCTACCATTAGCTTCAGCCTGGCCGCAAGTTCATTTAGAGATTTATGACCACACCAAGACTAGATTAGAGAAGCTAGTGGACAGACCATCTTCTCAACAGCTCAGAAAAAAAATGCACAGATTCAGGCACCCTGCACAAAACTAATTCACAAGCATGGGGATAAATGCATACGTGTACAAAAACATCCAACATGCACACAGTGGTGCTCAAGACCTCCACGTTGGAGCATGCAGATGCAGAAATACAAACACACACACACATACACACAAACAGGAGTGCACACATAGAAGCGCACACACTGACACACAAAACATGGTGCATCCAGGCCTTAGGTTGTTTTCCGGCATGTGATTAGCAATGGATCCTGGAAGTTCAACTGCCCTGCAGTCACCGGTGCAAAAAAACACATACACGCACACACGCATGTACACACACACACTCACGCTCGCATACACACACCGAGACTTGGGTAAGTTAAATAGGTTTTTTTTACGCTGTGGTTGTCCTTGGGCAATATCATCAGAGAGAGAATCAATAGAGCCA
>NC_079226.1:31015080-31027580 GCF_029633865.1 Lampris incognitus
ATTGCCCTAAGAAATGTTTAATGCATGCAGCATGCATACTGCTGCCCCGGTGGATTCTCCGTCTTCGGCGGCGAATTAGACACATTTATTTATGCGTAGCTAGAAAATTGCATCTGGAAAACATAGTAAGTAAGGTACTGCAAATCTTTTTAAAACTTGCAATTACAGAAGTAATCAACCCCACGCATCCCAGAGGCCGAGACTGAAACTGCACACACTAAAACAGGAGCCGTAATTGTCATTTTAATCGATGCCGGTAAGGCTTTCGGATTTGTTTGTGTGAAAAAAAGTCTCCCTTGTAGCTACAAATTCTCCCCTAAAGCAATAAATTGTCTCCTATAGTTCATCAGACGCCAGAACTTCGAGCTTGGACCACCGGGCCAAAACAGTACTTTGGGATTTCGACGAGCAAATGCTCTCTGCATCTCTTCCACTGACGGGGGAGATGTCAGAAAGACACTGGCACACATCCTGAATACAAAGGCTTGAGTACCGAGACGGGAAGATGAACATGTAGGCAATATGGCTGTTCAGTTCAACACAAAACAAGCGATTAAAGCCGGTCTCGCATTCATTGTCGGAGCATCAGCTACAGAAATTGGCTCTCAGTGGCATCACTGATGTAAGCCTGGATCCTCTTCCTTTGAAATTCACCATTTTCTAGTTAATTACTGTGTGAGCCAGCGTTGCAAGTGTGTTAACGGCACATGCCAGACAGTGCATCGGGTATACATTTGGCCAGTTAGTCGAGCCGTAGTACTGAGGTAGTTTAGAAAGAGAAGACAATGCGATGGACGAATGCCGTAATCACGCTGCTGCACATACAATTGTTTCTTAAAGCATCCTGTGCTGTTTCTTACACTAACACATCCCACCGCGATGGCAAGCTGACAGGGACAATATAACCTAAGTCCCAGCTCTGTCAAAGAGTTTTTTTTCCCCAGGTTGGTACCGTTTTTTTAACTGTTACGGGTAAGTACCGTATTTCCCGGACTATAAGTCGCACTGGAGTATAAGTCACACCCAGCAGTGTATAAGTCGCATGCATATGGTGGTACCATAGAAATTGCATATAAGAGGGCGTCCGGGTGGTGTGGTGGTCTATTCCGTTGCCTACCAACAGAGGGGATCACCGGTTCGAATCCCTGTGTTACCTCCGGCTTGGTCGGGCGTCCCATCAGACACAATTGGCCGTGTCTGCGGGTGGGAAGCCTGTTGCGGGTATGTGTCCTGGTCACTGCACTAGCGCCTCCTCTGGTTGGTCAGGGCGCCTGTTCGGCAGGGAGGCAGAACTGGCGGGAATAGCGCAATCCTCCCACGCGCTACGTCCCCCTGGCAAAACTCCTCACTGTCAGGTGAAAAGAAGCGGCTGGCGACTCCGCGTGTATCGGAGGAGGCATGTGGTAGGCTGAAGCCTTCCCCGGATCAGATGAGGAGGTGGAGGAGCAACCGGGACGGCTCGGAAGAGTGGGGTAATTGGCCCAATAAAGGGGGGAAAATGGTACATTAAAAGAAACCAGACTATAAGTATATAATAAATCGTATATAAGGACGCAGTAGCCAGACCTTTTACAGCACAGACTCGTCAATTCTTTGACTGCAGTTTATTGAACAGCTTAGTAGGTAAAGCGTGGCAGAGGACACCACATGCTGTAGGGTTGAACGGATGCACATATTTTTTATTGCCTATCTAACCTTCCTTTGACTAGAAAGTCTTGCGAGATATGATATCCTTTTTTTTTTACAAGCGCTCTCAGGCTAAGACAGGAGCACCAAACAGTTTAAATCTTATCAACACGTTTTACAACAACATGTAAAGAAAGATATGCTTTTTGCTGAAGGGATGGCACGTCTCCGGTTTAATCCCCACCCCGCAAACTACACCGAGCCCAAACAGAGGCAGAATCCTCCACATAAACGTTAGCTGTACGCATACATTGAAAGCAAAGGAGGTTGACTCGCTTCCTCTGCATACAATGTTTACTGACAGATACGTTTCATCACTGGTTCGACCTTCTTTGATTGTACTACCTGGACTACTGAGCATGCATCAAGACATAGTGTACTGAAATGACTCTGTTTTTGACCACCACCACCACCCCACCTGACAACAACGCATAATAAAACAATGCAACACTTATCAAGCTATATGTACTATATGGCTATGCGGTCTATACAGTGTCTGTATAGGAGCCATTAAGACAGGTAAGAGGGAGGTTTATAAGAAATTACACAATTCCTTTGCATGAGTAGACTTAACACATGCCGGCACCTTTAATTCAGCGTATTTAATTAAAGAAACCCTCGAAAGTGATTTGAAAATCCTGGCGTGAGGTGGTGGCCGACGGTGCCTCAGAGTGGCTGGACCAAACAGGACCTGACTGTAACAAGGTTCAGGGTACTTTATTAATAGGACCCAATGGGAGATGTGCTCCGGTGCATTTATTAAACTCAAATCAAACACAATCAGGCCCAGCATATGGTCTCTTAATCCGTTTTACGTTACTTTAAAGTCAACAGCCAAGAGATCAACATTTTACAACCAATTCTTCTGGGTCTGCTCCCACATGGACCAGATTATATAGTATCTCACCCTGTAGGCTAACACACACACACACACACACACACACACACACACACACACACACACATATACACACACACACACACACACACACACACACGAACGTATGTTATGCATGCATGCATGCACATACGCCTGCACACACACACACACACACACACACACACACACACACACACACACACACACGAACGTATGCACATTCGCGGGCACGCACGCACACACACACAGTGTGCATACGTTCGTGTGTGTGCGTGCATACTCTGCACACATGCACATACGCAGGCACGTATACGCGTGCACGTATCAACATACTATGCACGCTATGCACTTATGCCCGCACACGTGCGCGCGCACACACACACACACGCACAGAGGTTAATGACACACAGGTGTTCCTCATTTCCCAGATGAACCACTTCTAATCCTTCCTGTCTCCAGACCATTGGCCAAACCAAGCGCCACCGCCTGCCACGATGGAGCTTCAGCCTGTCTGTTGTTGTGTTTGCAGAACAGGTCGTTAATCTAACGTTTCAGAACCACAACCAGTGAACGTGTGAGCCTCAGCGCCTCTTAGGGAACATTTAGTTGATTAGCTGCTGGGATTCTCATGGTACGAAGGAGTCTGCTAAACGTTTAAACCAGGAAACGTCTGCAATGTGCAAAACTGTCAAGTGAAGCCAAATTATTGAGAGCTCAGAATTATATATATATATATATAAAAAGATGGTGATTTGTAAAAGATATTTCTTAAGTGCTTGGATGGGGAAAAGATAAAATATTTCCAAAGTGGATTTTACGGATAGTGAATAGGTAAGGTAAGAACGTGTTTCTACCAAGGTGGATGGATGGAAAGTGGTGTTTTAAGTATTAGCTGGGCAAACATTGGCGGAAGCTCTGCAGGATCATGTGATTTCTATTTTCCCAAGGCTTTCCTTCTAAGACAGTGTTGAAAGTCCGGCGTAGTCTAATTTCATTTCGGCACAGTGTGAGGGAAGGGGAAGGCAGCGAGCCAGAACAGGAGAACCACAGTACAAAAGGCAAGAGCCAAAGAAAATAACCACCTTGAGAAAGTTGAAATGATTAAGAAGCTCAAAGTGTAACCCCTCCACCACGCTGCGGCCGCTCGTAATGCATCCTGTCCTCCCATTGGCCCTCATCATTTCCCATAATTGGCCCTATTGGCCCAACTCCTATATGGGCCTTCTGTGTTCCATTCCGCTGAAAAATTGAGGCAATCCTTTGTCGACCCTGACCTGTCCTGGGCCTTGTCGTTTGACTGACAGGCCATTAGCGAGCCATTGATTGGTGGAATGTGGGAATGCGTGAGCCAAACTAATTAGGTTAGCGTCCCCCCCCCCCGTCTCTGAATATCAATTGAGATCCTTAGAAGGAACAAAAAAATTCTTGCCAGTTATCCTTATCTGGGACGCTGGAAGGAAGCTGTTGTTTTTACAAGACGTGGCGAGGTCGTAACGTATGGTTTTAAGCAACCTCAGAGACGATAAATGTCCAACACATGAAAACCTGTGAACGTCACACAACCTTAAACACACGCACACAACATTGTAGAGGATGACATGTACACTACCGTTCAAAAGTTTGGGATCACCCAAACAATTTCGTGTTTTCCATGAAAAGTCACACTTATTCACCACCATATGTTGTGAAATGAATAGAAAATAGAGTCAAGACATTGACAAGGTTAGAAATAATGATTTGTATTTGAAATAAGATTTTTTTTACATCAAACTTTGCTTTCGTCAAAGAATCCTCCATTTGCAGCAATTACAGCATTGCAGACCTTTGGCATTCTAGCTGTTAATTTGTTGAGGTAATCTGGAGAAATTGCACCCCACGCTTCCAGAAGCAGCTCCCACAAGTTGGATTGGTTGGATGGGCACTTCTTTGAGCAGATTGAGTTTCTGGAGCATCACATTTGTGGGGTCAATTAAACGCTCAAAATGGCCAGAAAAAGAGAACTTTCATCTGAAACTCGACAGTCTATTCTTGTTCTTAGAAATGAAGGCTATTCCATGCGAGAAATTGCTAAGAAATTGAAGATTTCCTACACCGGTGTGTACTACTCCCTTCAGAGGACAGCACAAACAGGCTCTAACAGGTACTATTTAATGAAGATGCCAGTTGGGGACCTGTGAGGCGTCTGTTTCTCAAACTAGAGACTCTAATGTACTTATCTTCTTGCTCAGTTGTGCAACGCGGCCTCCCACTTCTTTTTCTACTCTGGTTAGAGCCTGTTTGTGCTGTCCTCTGAAGGGAGTAGTACACACCGGTGTAGGAAATCTTCAATTTCTTAGCAATTTCTCGCATGGAATAGCCTTCATTTCTAAGAACAAGAATAGACTGTCGAGTTTCAGATGAAAGTTCTCTTTTTCTGGCCATTTTGAGCGTTTAATTGACCCCACAAATGTGATGCTCCAGAAACTCAATCTGCTCAAAGAAGTGCCCATCCAACCAATCCAACTTGTGGGAGCTGCTTCTGGAAGCGTGGGGTGCAATTTCTCCAGATTACCTCAACAAATTAACAGCTAGAATGCCAAAGGTCTGCAATGCTGTAATTGCTGCAAATGGAGGATTCTTTGACGAAAGCAAAGTTTGATGTAAAAAAAATCTTATTTCAAATACAAATCATTATTTCTAACCTTGTCAATGTCTTGACTCTATTTTCTATTCATTTCACAACATATGGTGGTGAATAAGTGTGACTTTTCATGGAAAACACAAAATTGTTTGGGTGATCCCAAACTTTTGAACGGTAGTGTACATACTAACTCACTCACCAGCACACTAATATGCAAATGACCAATCATTTGGCGTATTAAACACATAGATGGTGGCGCAAATTCACGTTTACAGCGGCCTCACCCAGTACCAGTGTGGGGAGATGGCGGTGAGAACTTATGTTTGTGGCAGCCTCACCCAGTACCGTCCATGCAGTGTCTTTGTCCACATCTGTGTCTAAGTTTGTCTTCGTTTGATGGCTGGGAGAGCTGGCGCTGGATTGGCTGGGAGAGCTTTGTCTGCTGTATCATGTGGGCCCAGGGATCACGGCCCTGCGTGGAGCTGGGCCCGTAGAGGTAAAACAGAGGGCGATCTGACAGGACCCGGAAGCGGGGCAGGCTAAGCTAACTGCTAGCCCATGCAGACCGGCAGTTCCGATAACACCGAGGGCGACCTAGCGGCGGCCTCAACTAGCGTTGACTGTGTTTTTGGTGTCATTGTGTGGAGGGGTGTCTGGCTAGGAGCGCTGGCATTGGATCAGCTGGGAGAGCTTGGTCTGCCGTGTCCTGTGGGCCCAGGGACCACTGCCCTGCCTGGAGCTGCACCCGAGTAGGAAACACCCAGGGCGGTCTCACAGGACGCGGGGAAGGCTAAGCTAATTGCTAGCCCAGAGCCAGCCAAAGGCTTTATGGGGCCCTAAGCAGAATTTGATTTGGGGCCCCCCCTCCGCCTCACCCCCCGTGTTAAACCCACCTCCCACGACCGACAATATTATGTCCATGCCTGATCGTTACCATACCGTTGTCATGACTTACTACTGTGCTGGAAAGTCTTAAAATAAACCAGCAGACAATGCATTTACTGAACAACTAACTAACGTTATTGTTGGTGAATGTTCATGATAACATGCCGTAATTGGTCATGGAAACATACCTTTCTCCTGCTGTTTTTGTCCTCCTCTGCTTTCCTCCTCTTTCCCCTCTCTGCGCCAGACGGATAAACCCTTTTAGGTGACATACTGTCGCGATGTACTTGCTTACAGTTATAATGCGCATTAGCCTGACCCAGCTCTGACATAGGCAGCGGAAATGATTAAACCAGTAGCATTAATTTGTCAGTTTGTTACCAACACGATATCAAAATATTTAGTTTTTGTTTTTTGGTGATTACTACTGATATATCACACACACACAAAAAAAAAAAATTATCAACCTGTCGTGTTTGACATTTCAAGCGCTCTTGGGGGCCCCCTGCTGGCGCGGGGGCCCTAAGCGACCTCTCAGTTCGCTTATGCCTTGGGTCGGCTCTGTGCTAGCCCATGCAGACCGGCAGTTCCGACAGTCATCCTGGCGTTCGCTGTCTTGGACAGTGAAACTATTATTATTATTATTATTATTTATATATGTTGGATATGTGTTGTTGTAGTTTTTTGTAGTTTGGATATATGTGTTGTTGTAGATTGGATATGCGTTTTTGTCTTTGTGTTGCACTGCTGTGGGCTGGGGGAAACGATATTTCATTTCATTTCATTTCATGTGCGCAGGTGCATGGAATGAAATGACAAATTAATCTTCCTGACTTGAGCATACATACATACTTTCTCTCACACACACATTTGTATACATAAACACAAAAACACACTGTTTATTAGAACATTGCCAGTGGTGTTGATTAACCCTTTGCCTCAGTCACCTACACAAACCCTCAATGTCTCACAGGGAGGTGATTAGACAGAACAAGAGAAGGCATCTTCATGAGTGCACACACACACACACACACACACACACACACACACACACACACACACACACACACACACACACACACACACACACACACACTCTCTCTCTCTCTCACGTCCTCTTGTTCACACAGTTTGTGTAAAATGGTGCAACTGTTTTAGTAGCCGTGCCCGTGTAAACACTATCTAGATGCTATGTGGGTGCCATGGCTGCTCAGTGAGCTGGGCACGCCCACATCGCGTCTCCTGACAGTTTTGGCTAATCAACGGAGTTTTCGCAGATGGTCCTCGATTGAATCCAAATCCGGTCCTGCCATTACTCATCTCTCGTCCCCTGCACTGACGCGGCGAGAACAGCGCAACACGTCCCGGTGCATGCCATGACAGTCGAGCTCTTAATGGGTTTGTGAATTCAGTCATGAAAACTGCTTTGGCGTCATTACAAGGAACGTTCGAGATGATTTTTTTGTTTTGTTTTTTACTACAGGCAAGACGCTAATAAGATTTTGCTGTCATTGTTGGCGCGGTGTGTTTGGTGCCAGCGCGGAAGACGGTTTGGCAGACTGGCAACCTTCACCTTAACGCTCTCTAAGTAGTGGCTGAAGAA
Organism: Lampris incognitus; assembly: GCF_029633865.1. Classification (NCBI taxonomy): domain Eukaryota; kingdom Metazoa; phylum Chordata; class Actinopteri; order Lampriformes; family Lampridae; genus Lampris; species Lampris incognitus. The sequence continues at coordinate 31,022,755 of NC_079226.1, forward strand.
AAAACCTGGCACGGAATAGAACAGAAGAGTGCAAATAAATTAACATGCATATACGTGTGCAATGTTACATGCGCACGCACGCGCACGCACACACACACACACATGCACACGCACACTGCAGTGCTGGGTGCTGCTGCTGGCTCCAGATAAGTCTCTCTCCATTGGCCAGCGTCTTTGTACATGAGGGAGAGCAGTCAAATGAACTGGGCGGAATGAACTCATGTCGTTAATTTGTTTTAACCCTCAATACACAGCACAGCACCACCCACAACACCCGACTCTCCCCTAAACACCCCCCCCCACTTCTGCACACCTCCTCCTCCTCCTCCCCCTCACCTCGCTATGCTTTACTCTTTCCTTCTGTGGTCCTTTCCTTTTGATTTTCTTTGTTTGTTTGATTGTTTCTTTTGTTTTTGGTTGGTTCTTTCTTTCTTCCTCTTTCATCCCCTCTTTCCCTCCTCTGGTTCACCAGTGATGTGGTAAAGGGTCTTACACGCTATGCTAGGAATATTGACTCTGAGCTACCTGGCATTTCAACAGATGGGTCTGCAGTTCCAGATTATTCAGGATTACACTGCTGGGTTTAGGTTCACGCAAGCGCGCACGCAAGCGCGAACGCAAGCGCACGCACACACACAAAGATGCATACATTTGTTTCACACACATACACACATTTGTCTCTCTCTTGCTCTCTCTCACTCACAAACACACAAAGATGCACACATTTGTCTCTCACACACGATCACACTCACAAAGAAGGAAAGATGCACACATTTGCTTCTCTCTCAGACAGACACACACAGACATGCACACATTTCTCTCTCGCTCTCTCTCTCTCTCACACACACACACACACACACACACAACGATGCACACATTTTTCACACACACACACACACACACACACACACACACACACACACACACACACACACACACACACACAAAGAAGGAAAGAGGAACATATTTGGTTGTCTTTCACACACAGACACGCACACATGCACACCAAAAAAACAACAACACATCCTCTCCTCTTTCTTGAGAAAGCGAACTCGCCCAGCCGTAAATTGGCAGTTGTTGTTGGCTCACCTCCTCGCGGAGCCACTGTGTTCTCCTGCAGTCTTTCACCAGCGTAATTGTGGTGTCGTGCGAGAATGAATCATTGATGTGGTTTAATGGTTTGACTTGTGCGTTTGGGGCAACTGACATGTTTTCTCTCAACCCGCGGAGCCTCGGAAGCGTAGCAGGAACGAGGGGGCAAGGCCAGAGAGGGAGCAAGACCAAAGTGGCAGGGAGAGCCAGTGACGATGAAGGGAGGGAGTGAAGTGAGGCGGCGCTGCACAGATAGACGCCGTAAGAGGGTGAAGGTAATGGAGGTCTGGAGATGATATGCGCAGGCTTAGAGGAAGACGGGGACAAAGGAGAAGGAAGGGGAAAGTGGGCAGGTAGGAGGAGGCATTAAACCAACAGAGGGTAAAAGGTGATAAGAGAACGAGCAAAAGGATTGTGCGCGAAGAAGGGGAGACACGGTCCATGCTTGCGGAGATTGAGGGCTATTTTAATTGGGTTTCTGATGCTGGTCTAATCCCATTCTTTATATTAATCCATTGCAATGTACATAATCATAACAAATACACCCCTGGGGGGAAGAAAGGGAGCGGCTGTTATTAGAGAGCTTTGCTGCAGATAGGTCATGTGCATTGTACTGATCCTATTCGCAAACTGAGGCTTCAGGGACAGGCTAAGGACATGTCCCCACCAGGCCTCGTCCCAGACAGGGCCCCAAGAAGGCTCATGGCGGATCATGATGCATCAGTATGGGTTAATGTGTCCCGTCATTCCACCTCCTGTGCATGCTCCCCAGGAGGAACCGACAGCTGGCATGTGCAAAAAAGCGATTGGTAACTCCACATGCGTTCGAGGACACAAATGGCAGTCTACACACACCCCGGCTAACCTTTTTCTCCCCAGTTGTACTGGGCTAATTACCCCCGCTCTTCCTAGCTTCCGCTGCTCCACCCCCCTCTGCCGATCCGGGGGAGGGCTGCAGACTAAAGCATGCCTCCTCCGATACGTGTGGAGTTGCCAGCAGCTTCTTTTCACCTGGCATTGAGGGCGTAGTGCGTGGAAGGATCACGCTATTCCCCCCAGTTCCCCCTCCCCCCCGAACAGGCGCCCTGACCGACCAGAGGAGGCGGTAGTGCGGCGACCAGGACACATACCTACATTCGGCTTCGCACCCGCAGACACGGCCAATTGTGTCTGTATGGACGCTCGACCAAGCCGGTGGTAACACGGGGAGTCGAACCAGCGATCCTCATGTTGGCAGGCAACGGAATAGACCGCTACGCTCAACTATGGTCATGAGCTTTGGGTAGTGACCGAAAGGGTGAGATCACAGATACAAGCAGCTAAAATGAGTTTCCTCCATAGGGTGTCTGGGCTCAGCCTTAGAGATAGGGTGAGGAGCTCGGACATCCGGAGGGAGCTCGGAGTAGAGCCGCTGCTCCTTCACATTGAAAGGAGCCAGTGGAGGTGGTTCGGGCATCTGATTAGGATGCCTCCTGGGCGCCTTCCTTTGGAGGTTTACCAGGCACGGCCAACTGGGGGGACACCCCCGGGGGATACCCAGAACTCGCTGGACTACATGTCCAATCTGGTCTGGGAAGGCCTTGGGATCCCCCAGGAGGAGCTGGAGGGCGTTGCTGGGGAGAGGGGCGTGTGGAGTGCCCTACTTAGCTTGCTGCCACCGTGACCCGACCCCGGAGAAGCGGCTGATGATGAGATGAGATGAGATGAGATGAGATGTTTAATTATATTTTAGATTATAAATGAATTTTAATAAATTGTCTCTAACTGAAGCACTGCACAAGCCAAAGAAGGGGCACTTTCACCTGCTACTTGCCATTTACTTCACTTGAAAATGATATGATGATTTTAATCCCTGTTCAGAAAAATGACCTAGTCCACTTTACTGTTATCACTGAAAAGCCTGCAGGGATGCGCTCCTTTTTAATGATGACTTGCAGTCAAAAGTGTCAGATCAGCGACGTAGTGCTCAAGCTGGTCTTCCGGTGACATGAATGACAGAATGACGGGAAAAGATGATTACAAGGCTGTCAGGTTTGGATAAAGAGTCTTTGTTTGGTTTGACGGTCCATGATGAACCATCTTAGTGTCAGTTTTCTAACACACACACACACACACGTGCATCACCTACTCATTTAATTTATCATGTGTATTACTATCTGTTTATTACATACACACACACACACACACACACACACACACATATATATATATATATATATATATATATATATATATATATCCCTCTCACCCTGTTTCATGTGGTGTGCGTCTTCCTCAAGCTCGGGGCCTGTACCAGAGGCCTGGGAGTTTGAGGGTTGTGTGCAGTATCGTAGCTGTTCTTGGGACTGCACTCTTCTGGACAGAGACCTCAGATGTTGTTCCTGGAATCTGCTGGAACCACTCTCCCAGTTTGGGGGTCACAGCCCCTAGTGCTCCTATTACCACTGGGACTACTGTGGCTTTCACCTTCCACATCTGATCTAGCTCTTCCCTCAGCCCTTGGTATGTCTCTAGCTTCTCATGCTCTTTCTTCCTGATGGTGCCGTCCCTCAGGATTGCTGCATCACTGCTGCTGTCTTCTGTTCCTTGTCGACCACCACAGTGTCTGGTTGGTTAGCCAGCACCTGCTTGTCAGTCTGGAACTGGAAGTCCCACAGGATCTTAGCTCTGCCATTCTCGTCCACCTTTGGCGGTGTCTCCCATCTCCCATTTAGACTTGGGGGACTTCCAGTCTGTGTTCAGTACAGATATTCCTGCCCAGCCACTTGGTTGGGCCTTTCAGTGTACACTTCCCCAGCTAGCATTTTACACCCTGCTACTAAGTACTGGACTTTTCACGGGGGTGTCTTTGCACAGTCTGCATCTTGGGTCTTGTTTGGTGTAGTAGACCGTTGCCTCGGTCGATCTGGTCCTGAGTGCCGGTTCTTGTACTGCTGTGATTACAGCCTCTATCCCGTCCTTCAGTCCAGCCTTTTCTAGGATTTCTCTATCAGCCACGTCTTCTATCTGTCGGACGGTGGTGCATCCCATAGAAGGGCTTAGCCTTCCATGATAAGTTCACACACACACACACACACACACACACACACACACACACACACACACACACACACACACACATGCACTCTCTGTCTTCTGCTGCCCGAGGCACTATTTTCACAATTGTTTTTCACCAAATTAAGCAAAATCAGCGCACTTGTAAGTATTGAGTATGATGTCAGTCTCTCTGCTTCAACAGGTACGAGACGGGGATGTGATGAGCAAGGCAGGTTTAATACAGTTGATCTCGGGGGAACAACGCTTACAACATTGGTTTTCATCTTATCTGTGTACGGCAAGTGGAGCATGAAAGGAAGGGGGTAGTCTGGGAAGAAAAAAAAATACCCAAACATTTTGTCCAACTGTCTGAGATTTGTCAGTCAGCCTCACTGTAACATAACAGGCCACCCAGCCAGCTGTGAAATGACTTGTTGATCCTGTTGCATTGTGAGTGTGCGTGCGTGCTGTGCGTGCGTGCGTGTGTGTGTTTCTCGGTGACGCCTCTATCCACCAGCGGGCCGGTGAAACCTTGTCAGGCCTGAAATATTCCCTGCACATCTGACAGCTCTTAGATACTCCGCCCCTGCCAAAAACAAGAGGGAGAAGGGCATCGAGGAATGACACCGGGGGGAAGAGAGAACCGCACGCCACTGGACTACATTCCCATTCCAAAGATTTATGTCCTGATCTGTAGA
>NC_079226.1:31032580-31052580 GCF_029633865.1 Lampris incognitus
ATGGACACAGAGAGAGACACACACACACACATACCCAGCCACACTGACACACACACACACTGAGAGACAGACAACAGACAGACCGACAGACAGACACTCCTACAGACAGACTGAGAGACAGACAGACAGAGACATAGACAGAGAGAGAGAGACAGAAAGACAGACAGACACTCCAACAGAGGGACTGAGAGACAGACAGACAAACAAACAGAGACACAGAAAGAGAGAGACAGACAGACAGACAGACAGACAGACAGACAAACAAACAAACAGACATAGAAAGAGAGAGAGAGACAGACAGACAGACAGAGACATAGACAGAGAGAGAGAGACAGACAGTCCAACAGACAGACTGAGAGGCAGACAGACAGACAGACAGACAGAGACATAAACAGAGAGACACCGACAGACAGACAGACAGACAGAGACAGACAGAGAGAGACCGACAGACGGAGACATAGACAGAGAGAGAGCGAGACAGACAGACAGAGACAGAGAGAGCGAGACAGAGAGAGAGCGAGACCGACAGACAGACAGACAGAAAGTACAGACAGGGAGCGAGGGAAGTGTACAGTGTGTCTGCATGCTGTATCTCCTCTCTGCTTAGTCAGACAGAAGCTGTGAGACTTGGCGATGCATCTCAGGGAGGAAGTGCTTATTCCTCCCAACCTACTTAAGCTAATTAGAACCACTGAATGACCCCCAATCATAAATCTCCCCCGTCCATCTATCGCTGCCAGGGATGGGAGGGTGGGAGGGGGAGAGAAGAAAGGAAGAGGGAGGGCGAGAGGAGAGGAGGAGGAGGGAGAAAAAAACGAAATGGGTTTCCAACTCCCATCAGGGCCATTATGGGCATTTGGGACAGGTGATTCGATCATCAGTGGCCTGTCATGTAATTAGGGCAAGAAATGAGATTAAGAGCGTTTGGTGTTAAAGCGAAAGAATCCAGCATACCTTCTCCTAATCTAAGTAGATGAACAAACGTCCGGTGAGCTTCACAATTATGATTATGCTGTGTGATCAGTGTTGGATAAACACGCCAGTTTCAGTGGGAAAATTGCCAACCGATTTAATTGAATAGGACATCTGCGCAAACCAAGTCCCTTTTAGTGCCTCTGGCCTTAATAAATTGCTGCCTGACCGAACTATCCCAGATTTGCCGATAGTATCGCGGAAAATATTTTGTGAATCGGGATTTTTCTTTTCTTTTCTAGAAACGTATTAAAAGTGAGAGCTGGAGGAAATGGTTTCGCTGATTCCTAAATGTGATTAAGTCAGATGGCTGGTATAGTGGAAATTCATTACTTGTCAGCCCCCACAGTGGAGGTAGTGTTCCTGCAGCTCAGTTACTCATATATATATATACTATATACTGCAGGATCCAAAGGAGTTGAATCAAGTGCAACTGGACTTGGTATATATCCGTGAGGACGTTTCGCCTCTCATCTAGCTTGGTCTAGTCAGAAAGGCATGAACTGAGGAAGCCTCTTGGATGAACTGAGGAAGCCTCTTGGATGAACTGAGGAAGCCTCTTGGATGAGAGGCGAAACGTCTTCACGGATATATACCAAGTTCAGTTGCACTTGATTCAACTCCTTTGGATAACCATGACCTGGATGAATGAGAACATTCACAGACATACTGCAGGATGTAATCTGCAGTCTTATTCTGAATGCCACTTAACGGCTTCATATTCGCTGACTGGCTTCTTTTATTTAAGGGGGGGGGGGTTTCACCCTTTCCCCCCAAATTCTATCCGGCCAATTACCCCACTCTTCCGAGCCGCCCCAATCGCTGCTCCACCCCCCTCTGCCGATCAGGGGAGGGCTGCAGACTACCACATGCCTCCTCCGATACATGTGGAGTCGCCAGCCGCTTCGTTTCACCTGACAGTGAGGAGTTTCGCCAGGGGGACGTAGCGCATGGCAGAATCACGCTACCCCCCCCCCCAAGATCCCCTTCTCACCACCCCGACCCCCGAACAGGCGCCCCGACCGACCAGAGGAGGCGCTAGTGCAGCGACCAGGACACATCCCAGATAGCAAACTTGCTGTGGCCCGGACCCGTCCCACACCCGACACTTTCATCCGGCCCACATACCGCGTGGAATGATGGCACTTGGGCGGTCCGCTCCTGTTGGCCAGATCTGGGCCAGAACCAAGCCACAGCAATGCCGCATGTGCCACGTATTTGCCAAAGGTGGCCCATATTTGTTTTGTGATATTTGGGCCATATTCACCATTTACCACACAGGCCACTGCAGGGTCACATCCAGATGACATGTTGCTGAGAACCGCATCTTTGCCAAAAATAGGCCCACATTTGATTTGGCATATTTGGGCCCTATTTGCTATGATACATGTGGGCTACGTCAGGCTCACATCCATTTTGTCAGGGCCAGAAGAAGACCGCCAGTGCCGAATCATTGCCTGAAGTGGCCCACATCCGGATGCTATCTGGGATACCCACATCCGGCTTCCCACCCGCAGACACGGCCGATTGTGTTTGTAGGGACGCCCGACCAAGCCGGAGGCAACACGGGGATTCGAACCAGCGATCCCCGTGTTGGCAGGCAACGGAATCAGAGTTTGCCTTCTCCTAGATGAACTGCCCGACAGGCGAACGAGCTTCATCTAGCCGGGTTTGGAGTCCGATTTAAAACCTCCGCTGCCTTGCGGGTATACTCGTGTACGGGAAGAAACCCCCTGAGGGAAAGTCTGCATCCGTCTCCGTTGCCGGTCGTCTCGCTAGTCTCGCCACTGGTAAGTAGGTGGTCTCGGACGAGAGAGTGGGGTTGATGATGCGCAACTCTTCCTCACTTTAATCACTGCGCAAGTCATCAGTCATCCATCGCAGGATGACTAGATGGTCCTCGTCGCTGCGACGGACGAACAACAACAACAGACGACGGGACAGACCGCCCCGCCACCCGGGCGCCCCGCTACCCGGGCGCCCCGCTGACTGCTGTCTTACCTTGCTGCGCCGCTAGGTGTCCCCTAATAAACCGGTCACGTGTTAGTTACTATAGTCTGGCGGTGCAGCGTGATCCGTGTTGGTGCCGGGGTGTCGTCTCCCCGCTGCTCGGTAAGAGCGCCGTCTCCTGACGTCCTCAGCCGTGTGATTTGCTCCAGTCTGCTGTTGTCGCGCACTTACTGCAAATCACTCTCAACGAGCGCGCCAGCCGGCAATGCAGAGTCACAAATAAACGGATTTCGCCCATAAATTTCTCGTTATCGTCGAAGTATTATCCCGATATCACTGAAACACACAATCAGCCGAAGTTATATCGTCTCATTATTTCCGTATTTCACCGAGAGTCATTTTGAATGGCATTTATTGTTTGGATAGGGCGCAACACACCCAACGTGCTGCAATCTATCCACGCGGCATTCTTTCATTAACTCGCTGTGTTTTTGACACAGAAGCTCATTCTGCTTAGGAAAATGAAGATTAGGACATTTAAAAACCCAATTTGCCTCTCTGAATGAAATTACATTTTAATCCAGAGACCCTGCTGAATAGGACACATTGTGGCTCTGAGCTCGCCCTGCTCTCAGAGGACACTCTGTCATGCACACATCTTCAAACACACACACGCACACACACGCATGCATGCATGTGTGCAGACATGACGTATTGTGCATACACAAGTGTGTGCATACATGACGTATAGTGCACACACGTTCACACACACACACACACACACACACACACACACACATGCATGTGTGCAGACATGACGTATTGTGCATACACGTGTGCAGACATGACGTATAGTGCACACACACGCTCACACACACATGCATGCATGTGTGCAGATATGACGTGCACACACACACACACACACACACACAAAGAACACACACTTGGACACAAGGTACACAAATACAGTCATATAGGCACGCCCACCTGGAATAAACACCCACACACACACACACACACGCACGCACACGCGCGCGCACGCGCGCGCACACACACACACACACACACACACATACATACATACATACATACACACACACACACACACACACACACACACACACACACACACACACACACACACACACACACAGGGTGCTTGCACCTTGCACACACCCTCTGGTCTGCGCACAGTAAAGGTTATTAAGTCTAATGAACCTGCACAAGGCCAGCCTTCCCTTAGTGTTTTCTCTGAGATGATGGGGGGATTTGTGCCCCGAACACAGAGGAATAAACGAGTGGAAAGACATGGTTAAAAAAAAGAAAAGAAAAAGAAAAGAACGCATCGAGCCAGAGCCTTAGGCAAACTGACAGCCCGAGACAAGCAGGCCACTTAATGCAAACAGCTCAAAGCATTCTCTTTATTAGTGTTATGATGACAGTTGAACGCGGTCTTGACTGAGCCAGATTAATTGAGCAGAGCGGAGCAGAGGCAGCAGCGCGTGCATTACTAAAAAGTCCACGGGCCTGGGTTAGTGGCTCAGCATGGTGCTCGGGCTGGTGTTGTAATGTTTCGCCTGTGTTCCCCCCTCCGGCCCAAGCAACACTGCTAAAACAAAAAAATGTCTGCAGTGGCCATCAACATCACAATTGTGTTTCGCTCTGTATGGGGGGAAAAAATGAAACGGGCCAATGATGGATAGAGGCTGGGAGGACAAGAGGGGGTGCATCTGTCCCTGGGAGGAAAGAGAGGGAGAGAGAGAGAGATGGAGGAGAGAGAGATAGAGGAGCAGATATCATCGGAGGGAGGGAATTGAGGGATAGAGTCATGATGGAGCTGGGGGTGGGGTTGGGTGGGGGACGCCGGGTCTTGAGGTTTCTCTTCGATTGAAGTTTGATGGAGGTACTATTATCTCCACTGTGTTGGTTCTAGAGATGCACCGGTCGATCGGCCGGCACTGGAATTGGCCGATTCTCAGCTGGATGGGTCACGACCGGTGACCGGTCGGGCAGTCTAAGTCTATCTGAGGGTCTGTGCCGGTCTAATTCACACGCACGGGCCGCAGGACGGTTCATACCACGCGCTAAGTGCCACAGACAGCAGAGTCCTTTACTTTGGGAGAGTAAAACTCGTTAGGTAAAGTGGGATACACCGCAGTTCCTTTTCAGTTGGGTTTTATTTGAACAAAACAGCTCTTTGGGAACACTGCTTTATTCTGAGATTTGGCTGACTGAGAGAAGGTCCTGTAACCTTGTGCAGTTGTGCAGAAAATGTAAGAGTTATTTAATAGTCAGTGTTTTCTTTTGAACATACAATTGAAAATTCCCATTAAAGAAATCGGATAGTTGGTTCATTAGAGGATTAGTGAGTGATAAGTTAAATTCTTCTTCTTCTTCTTCTTCTTCTTCTTCTTCTTCTTCTTCATCTTCTTGCTTCTTCTTTCGGCTGCTCCCATTAGGGGGCGCCACAGCGGATCATCCGTTTCCATCTCTTCCTGTCCTCTGCATCCTCCTCTGTCACACCAGCCACTTGTACGACCTCCCTCACCACATCCATAAACCTCCTCTTTGGCCTTCCTCTTCTCCTCTTCCCTGGCATCTCCATATTCAGCATCCTTCTCCCAATATACCCAGCATCTCTCCTCCACACATGTCCAAGCCATCTCAATCTTGCCTCTCTTGCTTTGTCTCCAAACCGTCCAACCTGAGCTGTCCCTCTAACATACTCGTTCCTAATTCTGTCCTTCTTCGTCACTCCCAGTGAAAATCTTAGCATCTTCAACTCTGCCACCTCCACCTCCTGTCTTTTCATCAGTGCCACTGTCTCCAAACCATACAACTTAGCTGGTCTCACAACCATCTTGTAAACCTTCCCTTTAACTCTTGCTGGTACCCTTCTGTCGCAAATCACTGCTGACACTCTTCTCCACCCACTCCACCCTGTCTGCCTTCTCTTCTTCACCTCTCTTCCGCACTCCCCATTATCTTGAACAGTTGACCCCAAGTAATTAAACTCATCCACCTTTGCCACTTCTATTATTTGCATCCTCACCATCCCACTGTCCTCCCTCTCATTCATGAATATGTACTCCATCTTTCTCCTGCTGAATTTCATTCCTTTTCTCTCCAGTGTATACCTCCACCTCTCCAGGCTCTCCCCAACCTGCTCTCCACTCTAACTACAGATCACAATGTCAGCCCCTGAACATCATAGTCCACCGAGACTCCTGCCTGATCTTGTCTGTCAACCTGTCTATCACTCTTGCAAACAAGAAAGGGCTCAGAACCGATCCTTGATGTAATCCCTCCTCCACCTTGAACCCATCCGTCATTCCTACCACACACCTCACCGCTGTCATACTGCCCTCGTACATATCCTGCACCACTCCTACATACTCCTCTGCCACTCCCGACTTCCTCATACAGTACCACACCTCCTCTCTCGGAACCCTGTCCATTCAATTCAATTCAATTTATTGTCATTAAAAACAATGTGCAGGCACATGTTAAAAATGAAATGAGGGCTGTGGCTTCACCAAACAGTGCAAGACAGACACAGACAAACACAGCAAACACAGTATAAGATATAAACACATGAAGACCAAAAGCTAAAAATAAGTTAAAAAAGAGCAAGAGTATAAAATATTTAAAAATATCAACAGACATTCAGTGGGTAGCCAGGTTCAGGTGGGCAACAGCTTGTGGAAATAAGTTGTTTTTGAGCCTGGCAGTGTGGGCTCTGAGGCTCCTGTAGTACCTCCCAGAGCGCAGGGGGAAGAACAGTCCATGGTTGGGGTGGGTGGGATCTCTGCTGATGCTCAGACCTCTTCGAAGGCAGCGTTTGTGATAAATATGTTTTATGGCTGGGAGCTGGGTACCGGTGATATGCTGGGCCGCCATGACGACCCGCTGCAGAGCTTCCTGGTCTACTGGGGTGCAATTGCCATACCACACTGAGGTGCAGCTGGTCAGGATGCTCTCTACGATGCAGGGGTAGAAGTTGGTGAGAATTTTGGGGGATAGACGGGCGCTCCTCAGCCTCCTCAGGAAATGCAGGCGTTGTTGGGCCTTTTTCACAAGGGCCTCGGTGTTTAATGTCCAGGAAAGGTCCTCGCTGATGTGGACTCCAAGGAATTTCAAGCAGGAGACACGCTCCACTTCATATGCTGTCGTATGCTTTCTCTAAATTCACAAAGACACAATATAGCTCATTCTGACCTTCTCTATACTTCTCCATCAACATTCTCAAAGCAAAAATCGCATCTGTGGTGCTCTTTCCTGGCATGAAACCATACTGCTGCTCGCTAATCATCACCTCTCCTCTTATCCCAGCTTCCACGACTCTTTCCCATAGCTTTGTGCTGTGGCTGATCAACTTTAAACCTCTTTATACAGCTCTGCTCATCTCCCATATTATTGAAAATCAGTACCAGTATGCTTCTTTTCCACTCCTCAGGCATCCTCTCACTTTCCAAGATTGTGTTAAACAATCGAGTTTAAAACTCCACTGCCATCTCTCCTAAACATCTCCATGCCTACACAGGTATGTCATCAGGACCAACCGCCTTTCCACTCTTCATCCTCTTCATAGCTGCCCCCGCTTCCTCCTTGCTAATCCACCGCACTTCCTAATTCACAATCCCATCATCCAACATTCTCTCTCTAATTTTCTTCATTCATTAGTCCCTCAAAGTACTCCTTCCACCTTTTCAACACACCCTCCTTGCTTGTCAGCACATTTCCATCAATATCCTTCATCACCCCAACCTGCTGCACATCCTTCCCAGCCTGGTCCCTCTGTCTAGCCAGTACAAGTCCCTTTCTCCTTCCTTAGTGTCTAACCTCTCATACAACTCACCATACACCTTTTCCTTTGTCTTCACCACCTCTCTCTTCACCTTACGTTGCATCTCCTTGTACTCCTGTCTATTTTCTTCATCTCTCTGACTATCCCACTTCTTCTTTGCCAACCTGTTCCTCTGTATACTTTGCTGTACTTCTTCATTCCACCACCAAGTCTCCTTGTCTTCCTTCCTCTGTCCTGATGACACACCAACTACCTTCCTAGCTGTCTCCCTCACTATTTTTGCAGTGGCTGCCCAGCCATCGGGCAACTCTTCACTACCACCCAGTATCTGTCTTAACTCTTGCCTGAACTCCACACAACAGTGTTCCTTCTTCAGCTTCCAACATTTGATCCTTGGCTCTGCCTTCATTCGCTTCCTCATTTTGATCTCCACATTCATCCGACAGACCACCATCCGATGCTGCCTAGCTATGTTCTCCCCTGTCACCACATTGCAGTCTCCAATCTCTTCCAGATCGCACCTCCTTCATAAGATGTAGTTCGCCTGTGTCCACTTTCCTCCACTCTTGTACTTCATACGTCTTATACGTCTTACAAGTCCCTCCCTCTTCTTGAAATATGTAGTCACCACAGCCATTTCCATGCTTTTTGCAAAATCCACCACCATCTGTCCTTCCACATTTCTCTCCTTGACATCATAACCTACCCATCACCTCCTCATCACCTCTGTTCCCTTCACCAACATGTCCATTGAAGTCTGCCCCAATCACCACTCTCCTCCTTGGGTACCCTCTCCACCACTTCTTCCAACTCACTCCAGAATTCTTCTTTCTCTTCCACCTCACACCCAACTTGTGGGGTATATGCACCGATAACATTCATCATTATACCTTCGATTTCCAGCTTCATACTCATCACTCTGTCTGACACTCTTCACCTCCAACACACTCTTGACATACACTTCCTTTGGAATTACCCCTACCCCATTTCTCCCCCCATCCGCACCATAGTAGAAGAGTTTGAACCCTCCTCCTTACTCCCCTTCCACCTAGTCTCTTGCACACACAGTATACTTACCTTTCTTCTATCCATCACATCAGCCAGCTCTCTCCCTTTACCAGTCATGGTGCCAACATTCAAAGTTCCCACTCTCACCTCCACACTCCTACCCTCCCTCCTCTCCTGCTGCCTCTTGGCATGCCTTTCCCCTCGCCTCCTCCTTCGCCCAACAGTAGCATAGTTTCCACCGGCACCCTGCAGTAAAACAGTATTGGTGGTAGTCATTGGTAACCCGAACCTTGACCGAGCCAGTATGGAAGTCTGATTTATGATCCGCACATTTGATTTGGCAAAGGTTTTACGCCGGATGCCCTTCACGACACAACCTTCCCCATTTATCCGGGCTTGGGAGCGGCACTAAGAATTCACTGGCTTGTGCATCCCCAGTGACTGGGTTATAAGTTACATAAGTTACATTAATCTGTGATTGAAAAACACACAAACACACACACACACACACACCCCTAAGCCTGTGCACCGACAAACACATGCGGACATACACAAAAGCACACACTCCTATGCACATGCACAGATACACCCACATGTGTGTGTGCACACGGAGTCAGCTTGCACAGAACATAAAAACAGACACACACACACACACACACACAATTACATAAAAACATGCTTCCTCACATCACATTCCAGGCCCACTAACACCCTCTTTTGACATTCACCAACAACTGTGCTGATGATGTTGATTGAGCAGTAATTGTTTGTTTGTGTGTTTGTTTGTGGTTGGGGTCTATCATCGCTGTGCGCTAGGTGGTAACCGAAGCAGAAAACCAGTAATCTAGGCAAGCTGTGCTTTGGAGATAAGGACTGACTCGGGGACAAATGGCCACAGGGCTCTATAGCTGCTCCGAAAGGTCACCAGGGAGATACAGATGGACGGACAGACAGACAGACAGACAGGTGCGAAGGGGGCTTGAGACAGGTGCGAGATGTTGAGAGAGACAGATGCTGACAGATGGTCGCGGTTCACGGGTGAGAGAGCGCTGAGGCGACAGGTTAGCTAAACACCCAGCGGTGAAGAGGAGGTGGTAGAGGAAGGAAATCCAGAGAGCAAGAAAGGAGCAAATTGGCAAAAAAAGATAGTCAGGTGCAAAAACTGACAGAGTGATGCTGCAGAATTAGAGCAAGGGACAACAATGATTGAATGAAGGACGAGAGAGAGAGAGACAGATGAGGACAGGGAGAGGGAGAGAAAGACAGAGGATGACACCAAGACAAACCTGAGCCAGTGAGCAAAGGGCGGAGGAGAGGGGGGGAGAGAGAATTTAAAGCACAGTTAAGCAAAGTATGTCAGATTGAGAGGCCGTCAGAGATGGAGTTATTTGGGTGAGGCGGATGAGTGGTTGCTGGGACGACCGCGAGGTAACTTCAGAGTTCCTCCGGTGATATTTATGTTAGGAGCTGCCAACAAAACAAGGATGATTTAAAACCCATACTGAATAGCCTCAACACCACCTGCCTGCAGGGCAAGAGCTGTCTGTGAGAACACCCCCCCCCCCACACACACACACACACAGAAAACTGAAAATGTATGTAAAGAGTAAATATTCTATTTCCCTCACCTTAAAATCAACCCAAATCCCAACCCTAGCTTTGACCCTAAGATGATCCAACACCAACCCAAATTTAAACCATATTTTAACCCCAAGCCTAATTCCACTGCTGAACTTTAATACCAGACCTACACCTAACCATAACCCCGGTTGTAAGCCTAGCCCTAAACCTAACCCTACAACCCAGAAATAACACTTTTCTGTGTGGGGACCTAAAAAAAAATCTCCCCACAAGGTAGGTGATCTGGACTTTTCTTATGAGGCCATTGCCTGCCCATGAGAATAGTGGCCTCCTTATTGTATCAAGCACACACACGCACACACACACACACACACACACACACAAACACACACACACAGGTGCCGCATATATGTACATACACATTACATATGCTCAGTCAAAAACCCTGACCCTCCCACACAAACATGCCCCCCAGCTCACACACGGTATATACAGGTGCAAATGTGTGCCACTACATACACTGTATTATACGACATCACACTGTATCATGTATGCATGCATAGATGCATGCATAGATGCACCACTGTTGACTGCATACACACACACACGCACGCAAACACACACACATGCACTAATAATACAGATGCATCCAAACAGAAAGAGAGCGAGAGAACGAGAGAATGAGATTCTGTATTAGTGCATACATCACACACACATGCACAAAAACAGTTGTCAGCGGCTGAAAAATTAAGGCTTCGGATTTATGTGTGTGTGTGCGCGCGCGCGCGCGCGTGTGTGTGTATGTGTGTGTGTGTGTACGCAGCGATCTCTGTTTGAGCTGCCTTTGTAAAGCAGAGCAGAGCCAAATGAAAGACAAATCCTGAGTGATTACGCAGGTGGACTGGGGACGCAGGAAAGACGGTCAGATATCCATGTGCATGAGGACAGACACGCACATTCACAAGAGATGGACAAACTGGGTAGATAGCCAGGGAGAGAGAAATGTAGAAGAAGAGAGAGACAAATAGGGAGGCAGCTGGGTAGGACAGGATGAAGAGGGACCAACAAGGAAAGAGAGACAGATAAGAGGAGACAAGAGAGGGGGGAAATAGCTGGTAGAGAGTGAAAGAGAGAGGGAGGGGGAACTAGAGCGAGATAAAAATAAGCAAATGAGGGAAAAGAGGGTGGCAGGGTGGAAGAGAGGGAGGCAGTCAGAGAAATGAAAACAAAGCAGAGTCAAGAAAAGGTAAGCGAGGGAGGGGAGTGGAGGAGGGCAAGAAGGGAAAAAGAAAGGGATGGAAAGAAGCTATTGTCCCTGAGGTTTGCTGCGTAATTGTCCTTTGTTACTGAGAACAGCATGTCCTTCAGACTGAAACGAATTCTCCTTAGCACGTACCTTCTGCCAAGTCACACTATGGTGTAGAGCAATATATCACCTGGGTACAGGTCAGTCACATGCATCTGGCCGGCATCTGCATGTCGGGCCAGCGCCACCTAAGTGGTACACCTGGAGCTGTATATCGTAACACTTGAGTTTTGTCCTGAAAATATCTATTGTTCAAAGAAAATCTACTCTGTGA
This sequence comes from Lampris incognitus, assembly GCF_029633865.1. Lineage (NCBI taxonomy): Eukaryota > Metazoa > Chordata > Actinopteri > Lampriformes > Lampridae > Lampris > Lampris incognitus. Next base: position 31,044,479 of record NC_079226.1, read on the forward strand.
GTATGACTGATAGCACTAAGTCAAAGTAGATTATTGCTCTTTTTGTATGATAGGGTATTTTAGGTCAGTGGTGGACAAAATTGCATTACTCTTACAGTGTGGATGATTTTCATAAATACTGATTATTAAAATTATTGTAATAATTGGGAAGGCCCCTGCTCATAACTGTCTTCTGACAAATGTGAATTACAACCGGACTGTGTGGATGAATGGCTAGATAGAATAGAACAGTACAGTACAGAATAGAACAGAACACTACAGTACAGAACAGTATAGTACAGAACAAAACAGAACAGTATAGTATAGTATAGAACACAACAGTACAGTACAGAATAAAACAGAACAGAGCAGAACAGTACAGTACAGAATAGAACAGTATAGTACAGTACAGAATAGAACAGAGCAGTACAGAATAGAATAGAACAGAGTAGTACATAATAGAACAGAACAGAATTTTGTAGTCCCATCATAAGAAATATGTCAGACAGCAAAGGGGAATGGTACAGGTATCCCAAAAAAGAAAGTAGAGCTATTTCAATCAGGAGAACACAGTGAATGAAGTAAAGATAATTATTTATTATAACAGAGGATTTAGCGGAAATGAATACATACAGAGAAAGTCTTTAGCGCTCAGACTCAACAGGGAGATATTTTAATCGACAGGCAGCTGCATAATAAATCCCCCCATGGAGTCCAGACACTGGTGGTGGCGGCTGCTGACTTGTGCTGAGATGACAGATAGATATTCCGCTTCTTCACGCCATGCCTCTCAGTCAGGGGAACAGGTAGCAGCATCAACCCTAACATACATGTCTTTAATGATGGGAGGAAACCGGAGCACGCGGAGGAAACCCACGCAGACACGGGGAGAACATGCAAACGCCACACAGAAAGGACCCGGGACGGCCTGGGGTTCGAACACAGGACTTCTTGCTGTGAGACAACAGCGCTAACCACTGGGCCACCGTGCCGCCCGCTGAGGCCGATGAAGAGATGAAACTGATGAGCTGTGAGGACTGGGCGGTGATGGGGAGGTGGAGGGGTGTGCATAACGGCAGCACAAACGCACTGAAGAGGGGAGATAACACACATTTTAAAAACACCCAGCAGCAAGATGATAGGCTCACCACGCAGGTGTGTGGCTGTGCTATTGGACAGGTGAGAACAGGTGATGTGATCAGCTGACAGCTCAGTTAACAGCCCCAGATGATGACAGCGAGAGAAGATATGAGCGAGCATGTGTGGGAGGTGAAGATGGCAGGATAAAATAAGAAGTATAACTGCAGGCCTATGCATGGGAAAGATAGTCTTCCTGACTCAACTTTCGCTAAAGCTCCACATGCCCCCCCCCGCCCGCCCGCCCCCCTCGGGGCTGGACCTAAAAATGAACTAACGTGGAGATATGGCATCCTGAGTGACTCCACAGAATTATCTTTCTCCAGGCAGGGTGGAAGGGCGTACAAGCACAGAGATACGCCGGGTAGAACGGGTTTGGAGGAGGTGTTTGATTTCTGGCAAAACAGCTGGGTAGAGTTGCATGAAATTGATCAAACGAAGACGTTGGGCCGGTGAAGAGGTAACCCATTTTCAGCAACGCATCACAGAAACCGTGTCGCGGGGAACGCTCCGCAAATCCACAACCTCTCATGGTAATTTGCGATGGCTGTCATGGGAATTAGGCCGTTTTGATTATATATTTTGTCTATATCTTGACACTATCCAGTGAAAGCATTTTAGCAGATGTGTCAGAATCTGTTTGTCCTCCCCCCCCCACACCCTTCACACAGCCCGGCTTTGCAGAGTAAGAAGAAAATAAAGCGTTTTAAGCTGTCACAGATATCTCCTTTACCTGTCTCGGATACGGACCAACAAATGGCCTTAAGAAGTGAGTGAAAAAAAAGACGTGTGCGTACCCAAAAGAGAGTGTTATTTGACAATACACGTGTTAATCTCAGACTCGGTACTGTGGAACCGTGCGGTGGGTGGGGAGCGCTGCGGCGTACCAGATTTAATGGCTCCGGCAGTAAAAAGTCACCCGGAGTTCTTCTTCTCACAAATCTGTTGGCGACAAAAGGCTTGTTATGTAAGACACGGATCACTTAGTTTGAAGTGCATACTCTGCCGTTTGTTTTGTTCTCTCAACTTGTTAAAGAAGTGTGTGGCTGTTTCTTTTGTTGTTGTTGTTGTTTTTTGTGTGGATCCGAGCCAATAGGAAACTTCCTTCTAATCCCGCCAGTGGGGGTGTCTGGTCTCACAGTTGTGATGACAGGAGTGATGGAAAGGGCTTGTGAGTCACCACGGCAGGGCTGTCGTCTAACCCAGCCTTCCTGTGACAGCCACGCTGAAGGCTCCGACTCCCCAACTTTCTCGGCGAAACAACGCTAATTATCAGACCTGTTCAGGCTAGCCTTCTCGGCTGCGCCGAAGGACGCTTCATAAAGCAGCACGGAGACGCTCGTAGCGTCTACACCGGTTCTGCGCCGGCTCCGTCTCGCCTGGAGAGCCACAGCACGCCAGTCTGAATCACGCCGTGCTGACTGGAGCAGCGCTGGATTGTAGGTTTCCTGCCAGTGCCTTCCCAGCAGCAATAATGCTCTGCCAATATTTTCTGTTTATCGTATGTGTGTGTGTGTGTGTGTATGTGTCTTTTTGGCCACTGCTGTATGTTGTTATCTGAAAGCTTTGCATCTGAGAGACCAAGGGATTGAGGGTGGTGTGTGAGCATATCTGTGTGTCTGCGTTTGTGTGTGTGCACATGTGTGCGCATGCATGTGTGTGTACGTGTGGCAAAGATGTTGCTATGTTACCATGCATGCATGCAAAAATGCCTGCCAGCCACCGGGTGTGTTGTATCGTGCACCCAGGTATATGTGTATATACGTCTGTATGTGTCCTCGCTTGCCACGCGCAGGTGTGCGTCACATCCACGTATGTGTGCAAAACAGGTTGTGTTGTGGGGTTTGGGGGCCGGCCTGTGGAGAAGTGCCCCGTCGCCGATCACTTGTAGTTCCCCTCTTGCCCTTAATGGATGAGATATTGATCTCACAGCACACCTTGTTCGCCTGCTTTGCGTTAAATCAGTTTATGACTGCAAGGTCCCGGGGCCCGGAGCGGTCCTCCCCATTGGCTGCTGACTTCATCACCCGAGCGACCTCCCTCGGGGCGATGAATGGGTTAACCCTGCTTTCAAATCAGCATCATCTGCCTCTCTAAGGGTATTTATTAGCATCGGCTATTTTCCAAAAAGTAATGACGCCCCCCCCCCCGTGAGCGTACCTGCGGCGGAGGCGGTTTAAGTGATTGGTTTTGTTGGCGGTATAAAGCGGTCCTGAGTAGATTGTCAGCGGAGGGTGTAGAGGCTCCTGCAGGAGGCGAGCGTTCGGCTCTCCAGCTATTTAATTTCGAGGCCGGCGGACCCCAGGGTCCGGGGCTTCATTCTTCGACAACAGCGGCTCACTAACAATGCCTGTTGAGCGTTTTGATTGATCTAAACTCCTTTGGGACGCCCGGAAAAGGACAAAGACAGTGATGGGGGAAGGAGGGAGGCAGGAGGAGGAGAGAACAGATGAGGGATGGAGAGAGAGAGAGAGAAAGAGGAGAATGATGGGAAGAGATAAGGCAGGGGTCGGGAACCTTTTTGACTGGGAGAGCCATAAAAGCCAAATATTTCTAAATATATTTCATTGAGAGCCATATAGTATTTTTGACGTATAATAAATTAAATATGTCTTACTTTTAATGCGACTTCTGGTGCTGCATGGTTTTGCTGATGGCCTTGTAGTCTGGTTCATACGTGGTGAGGTTGAGCTTCATGCAGGCGTTGAGGCTTCCATCAGTTAAACGTGAGCGTAGGTTGGTCTTAATGTTCCTCATATGCGAGAAAGACTGTTCACATGCATATGTAGAGCCAAACATGGTCAATACGGCAATACTCACACGCTGCATTGTGTGGTATGTCACAGGAAGCTCGTTCCAAGTTTTAAGAATCAGCTGGTCTTCAGGTTGAAGATTTTTAATTTCTGTCCACTTGTGTTCCCTCGCCAGCTCTGCTCGCTGTCGCGCAAGACTTTCCAACTCTCCATTAAGTGACTTGAACTTACTCATCCACATGTCTGATGCCTTCAGGTCAGCAACTTCCAGCTCAAAGTCTCCGATAGAGACCCCGGGGATGCATGTCAGGTCGATTTTGTCCACTGCACACTCATGTGGATGAGTGATGAACTTGAAAAGCCCAGTGCGCGCACGAAATTCTCCAAAACGTGCTTTGAATGACTGCAGGAGATTGAACGTAAAGCCAGCTAGCTGCTGGAGATCCAGATGTTGAGTGGAGTCACTTGCTAAGCATGCATCTCTAAATTGTTGCAGTCTTTCAAAGTGCAGAAGACGACCTGTTTCAATGTCCCTGAGAAAGACTTCCAGCTTGCTTTCAAATGCAAACACTGCTTGTTGAAGGGATGAGATTGTATTTCCAATACCTTGCATTTTCACATTGAGCTGGTTCAGATGGCCAGTTATGTCCACGAGATAGTGAAACTGCAGGAGCCAGTCAGTGTTGTCTAGCTCAGGATGCTTGACGCCTTTCATTTCAAGAAAAGTCCGGATTTCACTCAGGCAAGCTGCAAAACGGCTGAGCACCTTCCCCCTTGACAACCAACGCACGTTGCTGTGTAAAAGCAGACCGGGATAATGATTCCCAACTTCTTCTAACAGAGCTTTAAACTGGCGATCATTTAAAGCTCGGGCAACAATAAAGTTGACCACTCGAATGACCAGAGACATCACCTCGCCAAGCTCCTGGCCACACGTCTGAGCGCAAAGCGCCTCCTGGTGCAGGATGCAATGAAAACTTAGGATGGCTCTCTTTTCATGTTCACGGAGAAGCGCTACAAATCCTTTGTTCTTCCCCAACATACAGGGTGCACCATCAGTACAGACAGAAATAAGTTTATCCATCGGTAGTTTTTTTTCTTTAGCAAACTCCATGAAAGACATGAATAAATCCTCTCCTCTTGTTGTCCCTTTCATTGGCAAAACAGCCAAGCTTTCCTCACGCAGTGTGTCACCTGCAGCATACCTGGCAATGATACTGCACTGAGATAGATGGCTAACGTCTGTTGACTCATCTAACGCGAGAGAAAAGTATGTCCCGGCGTTTATGTCCTTAATTTGTGTTTCCTCGACTTGATTTGCCATCATGATGCTACGATCGTGCACAGTTCTTGCTGACAGGGGCATGTCTTTTATTCGTTTGATTATCTTGTCTTTATTTGGGAAGTCATCAAACAGTTCATTGGCCACATCAAGCATGAATGTTTTGGCATACTCGCCATCTGTGAATGACTTTCCATTCCTTACTATTGCCAAAGCCCCCGCAAAGCTAGCGGAATTCCCGTCACCTTGCTTGGTCCACACACGTAGTTGCTGCTGACTCGTCTGCACTCTCCGCTGTAGCTCCTCGCATGCCCTTTTCCTGCTGTCCCCCGCTGGATATTTCCATGCAAATGAAGCATGGTGCGTATCGAAGTGCCGCTTTATATTTGACCGTTTCATCGATGCAATTTTATCATTGCATATTAGACATACCGCAGATCCTGCTCTCTCCACAAATGCAAATTCCTCTGTCCACGCAGCCTGGAATGCACGGTAATCATCGTCTTTTTTTCTTTTTGCCATCTTTTCCGTTACAAGGGTTGAAGCGGATAAACTAGTTGGCTATCTGATAAAATTGATTTCTTCACCTTTACAATGACCCGGACATGCTCGCGAGCCATTGGTTCCCGACCCGACCCACGGGTGACCCGTGACCCGTGAAATTTATCTTCAAAACTAATTTCTGTTTACTTTAAAATGACACAGTATTATTAAGAAATATCACAAGTATTTTAAAACCAGTTCCAAACTGATTTTTTTGAAAAAAAAATAATTTTCAACTCAAAATTGTCTGGGAGCCATATGCCGTCACCAGAAGAGCCATATATGGCTCGCGAGCCATAGGTTCCCGACCGCTGAGATAAGGAAAGACGCAAGGAGGAAGTGAGGGATAGAGGCAGGAGAGGGAAAGGGAGGTGGAGTAGTGGTGAAGGTGGGGGGGTATTGCTGGAGGTATGGAGAGGGTAGGAGGAGGGAGAGGCTTTCCTGGCACAACAATATCACGAACGAACACACACACACACACACACACACACAGACAAGCTCGTGCATGCTCATACACAACATACATGCTAGCGCGCATGTTCTCTCACAAACACACTGACCAAACAAACCCACACACCAACACACGTCTTTCGAGAAATTCAAGCACACACACACACACACACACACACACACACACACACACACACACTCACACACACACACACACAAAAACTCCAACACACATGAGAGAAGCTGCCATAAAGAAAAGAGAAACCTGTGTGCACACAGTCAAATGCACAAGATAGGTTAAACACATCATACAGTCAATTTAGCATACGAATACATGCAGGCACACAAACATGCACACACACACACACACACACACAACCAACTCGTATACACATTGTTGAAGTTTTCCTTGGGCTCCCACGGTATCTTTGGAGGAAAGAATGGCCGTATTTGCATAAGTGGGTATTAAAATCTGAGCCAGTGGACAATGGAGATGGCTGAAAAAGATAACACAGAGCTTTTTATTCTTTCTTTCTTTCTTTCTCTCTCTCTCTCTCTCTCTCTCTGTCTCGCTCTCAGTTGCTCTCCCATGCTTTTTCCCTTCCGCAACCGCCTTCCTCTCCATTTTTACCTATTGCTTATCTTCCGCTGTTTACCTCTGCTTTGCTCTGTCTCTCCCTTCCTTTTCACGCCATAGATGGGGTTTCTCTCTCTCTCTCTCGCTCTCTCTCACTGTCTCTCTCTCTTACATTATTTTTTTGGTCTTCCAGAAAAATGTTGAAAAATGTTCAGTCACTCTCTCTCTCTCTCTTTCTCTCTCTGTCTCTCTCTCTGTCTGTGTCTCCGTCTGTCTCAGCCCACGAGCACAGCACGAGAGCGCTCGGCCCACTAGAGGCGACACGTCCTCTGGTATTTGTTGTGCAGTCAACGTTTTTCTCTCCCTCTCCAACTTCTCTCCTTATCTGCTTTACTTAACTCCCGGCGTGAGAACTTTTTCAATTATCCTTTCCCCCTACCTCGGAGGGTTAGCGACGGAGGCACTGCTTTGGCAGGATAAAGTGTCCGCAGAGGGGGGGGGGCAGAGGGGAGAGGCTGGAAGGGGGAGAGAGGGATGAGTAGTCGCGGGAGAGAATCCGCAGTGATTCCGTTCCAACAAGTCATCTTTCATTTTTATGACTTCAATCAAACGTCCTTGAAAGGGAAATACACCCAGATCATGCGCTCCTCATCCCGGCTCGGGAGGCCGGGATACATTAAGGCCGGTACGGCAGCCAGGGCTTCCCGAAGCCAGCACGCCTTCCACTGAACCCCACTCCAACGCCCTCACCTGCTAGCCAAACACTGTCATGCCCCCCCCCCCTTATTCCCCAATCTGGCACAGCGGCAACAACGTACAAGGCACCCCCTCATTGCTTCTCTGGCATGAGCATATTCTCTCTCTCTCCCCCTCCCTGTCTATCTCTCTCCCCCTCCCTCTCTCTGTCTATCTATGTCCCTCTCTCTCTCTATCTCTCTCTGTCCCTCTCTCTCTCCCTCTCTCTGTCTATCTCTCTATCTCTGTCCCTCTCTCTCTCTGTCTCTCTCTTTCTCTCTGTCTATCTCTGTCCCTCTCTCTCTCCATCTCTCAGTCCCTCTCTCTGTCCCTCTCTCTCTCCCTCTCTCTCTCTATCCCTCTCTCTCTCTGTCTCTCGCGCTCTCTTTCTCGCAGTCTATCTCTCTCTCTATCTGTCTCTTAGTCCCCCCTCTGTCTATCTCGCTCTCTGTCTATCTCTCTTTCAGTCCCTCTCTCGCTCTCAGTCTATCTCTCTCTCGCCCTGTCTATCTTATCTCTCTATCTCTCTATCTATCTATCCATTCTGCAGGAGCAAACTGCAATTAGTTCCACACAGTGCAACGTCATTGGTTAAGATTTCAATCAGCAAGCGTGTCCCTTCTGTCTCTTTCTATGTGAGCGTATG